>NC_042974.1:55806800-55879300 GCF_901001165.1 Salmo trutta | reverse complement strand
ACACAGCAATTGTTTATGTCACTTATTGTGTCTGTATTGTTATGACAATAAATACATGATTTAGTTAACAATATGGATAAAAGGCAACAATGTGCTGCCCTCTTGGCAGACCTGTCAAAGGCCTTCGATACTGTTGATCAGTCACTACTAGTTCAGAGGCTTTCCTCAGTTGGTCAGGCTACATGTAACTGGTTTAAAAATGACTTGACAGATAGAACTCAATGTGTGTCTACTGATGGTGTTAAATCAAGTTGTCTGGATATAACGAAAGGTGTCCCACAGGGGTCGGTTCTAGCTCCAGTACTTTTTACTCTATACATTAACAATATTGGTTTGTCTGTAAAAAAATTGATATAACCGGCACCTGTATGAGGACGATAAAGTGGTGTATTCTATTTCCCCCACTGTTGACCAGGCTCTATCTGAACTACAGTTCTACTTCATTGTTTTACAGAAAACCTTTATTGACCTTAAATTAGTATTTAATGCAGGTAAAACGAAGCATATGTTGTTCTCTTGAGCACACACCACTTGGATGGTGCCCACATTGATCGTGTACCTGCTTACAAATATCTGGGCATTTGGATAGACGAGAAGCTATCTTTTAATAAACATATTGATGCGTTAGTTAAGAAGCTGAGAAAATAAATGGTAGAATGCAGATCATTCAGTCGACGTTCCTTCCTGTCCTAGATTATGGCGACATCATCTACATGAATGCAGCTGCCACTTCATTAAAGCCATTAGATGCAGTTTACCATAGTGCATTTAGTTTTTATCACAAGTGACAGGTTTTGCACTCATCACGGCTTGCTCTATCAGAAAGTATGATGGCCCTCTTTGACCTCACATTGGTCGAAAACACAGCATTTTATTCATTTATAAAGCACTTTTGCAAAAACTCCCACATTACCTGACATCTTGAGCCATATGAGCCCTGTTCAAAAGAAGTGTGCTATTTAGGAAATAGGGTGCCTTTTGGGAGGCACACATTGTCTGCAATACCCAAGCGTCACATCATAGGCTACTGTAACTAAAAGCTAGGAGGATAGTGCATTCCTTGGCTACTCACATCATAACTTAAAGACATAATTTTTTTTAGATAATGGGCTTCTTCAGGGCCTGTGCCAGAACCAATCAGTTGGACGGGCCGTTGATTTCCATAGGCAGTCACGTTTTTTCACGGGACCTCCTTTTTTTTAATGGGTGTTATAGTAAAGAACATAGGCAGCTAGTGAGTTTCAAGTTTGGGGAAGCTTACGATTTATCCTACCATTTATACCGATCTGCGTGCCAGTTATGATCATTTTTCTATGCAATATTTTTTGTGGAACAGTTTCATTTCAATAATAACATTTTTGTTTCTCAAAATCATTGTCACATGGTTAATCATAATTATCTGAAGTAAAATGACAAGAATCTAAAAGTTAAAATTCAACTAAGGGGAGAGCACCAGCCTCTGCCATATGGACACATTGATAGACTGTGATCCATTGGCGGCTAAAGAAATGAGCGCATACAACTCAGAGATACCCTATAGGCCAAGGCAGCAGTAGGCCTATAACTTTATCTTCAACTAAGTAAAATACAATAGGCCAAAAGCCAACAAATAAAACTGTAGAAAATTTCCTGATGAAAATACTGGTTCTTTCAATCACATTCATCTTTCTACTCCGCCTGTCCGCCTGTCTGCCTCCCTTTCTATCTGTCTTTGACTTGTGCTATTGCTAGTGAAGTACAACATTGTATCAAACCATCAACTGGGTCCAGCCTGAAGCTGTTGCTATAGCAAACTTAGAACATTGTATCAACAAGCCTTCAGAGTTTCCTGCTCGGGACAGACAGCTGTTTTTTATGACGTTTTCACTGGATATGTGGAATCATCAGATCATAATATTGTGCTCTTTCACACCGGGGTGATTATCGAGGCCGGGAGGGTTGGAAAGATTTTTCAAATACTGAGGAACTATCGTTCGCAACTATCGTTCGCAGTGGTTGTACATTTTTTTTGACTTTGTTAACTTACTGTGTGAGGTGAAGAAAAAAATGACTGATTAGCTCAGCTCATTAGTGGTGGACGTGGTGAGTTATGACAATCAGAAATCAGACCTACTTCTATGCGAGCTCAGGCGCGTGTGCTCTCTCAACGTTACCAGGAAAGAAGAAACCAGACACATGCTCATTGCTCACATGGAGCACTCCAAACAAAAGACAATGAACATTTTTGTCATTAAGAGACTGACATTTTTGTCAGTCTCTTATCCAGAGCGACTTACAGTAGCGAATGCATACATTTCATACTTTTATTTTTGTACTGGTCCCCCGTGGGAATTGAACCCACAACCCTGGCAGTGCAAACACCATGCTCTACCAACTGAGCCACAGAAATAAACCAAAAGTTGTTACAACTCAACTCCCGAGTGGCGCAGCGGTCTAGGGCACTGCATCTCAGTCCAAGAGGTGTCACTAAAGTCCCTGGTTCGAATCCAGGCTGTATCACATCTGGCTGTGATTGGGAGTCCCAGAGGACGGTGCACAATGGACCCAGCTACGTTTGGGTTTGGCCGGGGTAGGCCGTCATTGGAAATCAGAATTCATTCTTAACCGACTTTCCTAGTTAAATAAAAATAAATAAAAACTGTAGCGGGTTGTGAACGCCACAATGTTTCCAGTCTGAGAGTGAGAATGGTAAATGACTGTAATTAATACATGAATGAATATAAATGACGGGGATTAATGGCACATTTACTAGGCCTACTTGTGACATATGTAATGGGGAATTGATCAAAAATAAGCAAACAAGTCACACAATGAAACAATGAATGTGCAAGATTTGGCGGGAGACAACTGAGTGCGTTCTGGAGAGCTGAGTGCATGCATTCTGGAGAGAAACGTGCTATATCTTTACCGCACAATACTCCCCTTCTTGTTGCAACATTTGAAACTATACTCAAGACACGTTATCTTAACACATATTTTTGATTCTTTTCACTGACAGCCACAACTCAATCAGCTAGACCTATTTCCACGATCACTACCCAAATTGCAGGCTTCCTAAATAGGCGTAGGCCTACACACTTCTGATTTGAAACAATCCACAGCTATTTAAATAAAGAACAGAAGCTAATGATCCCCTGTGGCTAAGTCATGCTCCCTGGTGAAGTATTTTAATGATTTTATTTAGACAGGAGTAATTATATAATTTTGCAGAAACATCAATTTACTTTGGTATAATGGTGCCGGAGGGGATGGCTGCCGTTTTACGGGCTCCTAAACAACTGTGCTATTTTGTTTATTTTTCGCATTTGTTTTTGTAACTCATTTTGTACATAATGCTGCTGCTACCATCTCTTATGACCGAAAAGAGCTTCTGAACATCAAAACAGGGATTACTCACCTCGAACTGGACAAAGATTAATATTTTCTTTAATGAGTCCGACACAAAGGATATACTGCTTTGTCAAGACCATGCCCAAATCCCCGTCATCCGCCTGAAGAAAAGATGGAGAAAAAAGGGGAGGAGGGCAGGGTGCCTTGTAAGAATTTGCCGATGAGTTGGTAGACCACCACTACACTCTGTATTATTGGCCAACGTGCAATCATTGGAAAACAAACTGGACGATCTATGATTAAGAATACACTAACAACAGGACATTAAAAACTGTAATATCTTATGTTTCACCGAGACGTGGCTGAACGACGACACAGATAATATAGAGCTGGCTTCTCCGTGCATCGGCGGGTCAGAGCAGCTACGTCTGGTAACGAGGGGCGGGGTGTGTGTCTATTTGTCAATATCTGCTTGTGCGCGATGTCTAATATTAAAGAAGTCTCAAGGTATTGCTCGCCTGAGGTAGAATATCTCACGATAAGCTGTAGACCACACTATCTGCCAAGAGAGTTCTCATCTATATTATTCATAGCTGTCTATTTACCACCACAAAGCGATGCTGGCACTAAGACCGCACTCAACGAGCTGTATAATACCATAAGCAAACAAGAAAATGCTCATCCAGAAGCGGCACTCCTAGTGGATGGGGACTTTAATGCAGGCAAACTTAAATCAGTTTTACCTCATTTCTACCAGCATGTCATGTGTAACAGAGGGGGAAAAAACTCTAGACCACCTTTACTCCACACACAGAGATGCATACAAAGGAGATGCATACAAAGCTCTCCCTCGCCCTCTATTTGGCAAATCTGACCATAATTATATCCTCCTAATTCCGGCTTACAAGCAAAAACCAAAGCAGGAAGTACCAGTGACTCGCTCAATACGGAAGTGGTCAGATGACGCAGATGCTACGCTAAAGAACTGTTTTACTAGCACAGACTGGAATATGTTCCAGGATTCATCCAATCGCATTGAGGAGTATACCGCCTCAGTCCCTGGCTTCATCAATAAGTGCATCGACGATGTCATCCCCACAGTGACCGTACGTACATATCCCAACTAGAAGCCATGGATTACAGGCAACATCCACACCGAGCTAAAGGCTAGAGATGCCTCTTTCAAGGAGTGGGACACTAATCCAGATGCTCATAAGAAATCCCGCTATGCCCTCAGACGAACCATCAAACAGGCAAAGCGTCAATACAGGACTAAGATTGAATCCTACTACAGCGGCTCTGACACTCGATTACTAGGATGTGTACTCAAAGCATGCGCGGACCAACTGGCAAGTGTATTCACTGACATTTTCAACCTCTCCCTGACCGAGTCTGTAATACCTACATGTTTCAAACAGACCACCATAGTCCCTGTGCCCAAGAAAGCGAAGGTAACCTGCCTAAATGATTACCGCCCCATAGCACTCAAGCCGGTAGCCATGAAGTGCTTTGAAAGACTGGTCATGGCTCTCATCAACACCATCATGCCGGAATCCCTGGCCCCACCCTAATTCACATACTGCCCCAACAGATCCACAGATGACACAATCTCAATCGCAATCCACACTGCCCTTTCCCACCTAGACAAAAGGAACACCTACGTGAGAATGCTGTTCATTTACTGTAGTTCAGCGATCTACACCAGAGTACCCACAAAGCTCATCACTAAGCTAAGGACCCTGGGATTAAACACGTCCCTCTGCAACTGGATCCTGGATTTCTCAGAACAAGAATAGACTGACGAGTTTCACAAGAATGTCTTTGTTTCCGGCAATTTTGAGCCTGTAATTGAACCCACAAATGCTGATGCTCCAGATACTCAACTAGTCTAAAGAAGGACAGTTTTATTGCTTCTTTAATCAGAACAACAGTTTTCAACAGTGCTAACATAATTGCAAAAGGGTTTTCTAATGATCAATTAACACAACGTGCCATTGGAACACAGGAGTGATGGTTGCTGATAATGGGCCTCTGTACGCATATGTAGATATTCCATAAAAAATCTGCCGTTTCCAGCTACAATAGTCATTTACAACATTAATAATGTCTACACTGTATTTCTGATCAATTTGATGTTATTTTAATGGACAAAAAAATGTGCTTTTCTTTCAAAAACAAGGACATTTGTAAGTGACCCCAAACTTTTGAATGGTAGTGTATTTGGTATTTATTAGGAACCCCATTAGCCGCTGCAAAAGCATCAGCTACTGTTCCTGGGTCCACATAAAACATGACATAATATATTGCACAGAACATCCCCTCTCCTCCCTTCTCTTCTCTTCTCTCCACCCCTCCCTTCTCCTCCCCTCCTCTCCCTTCTCTTCTCTTCTCCTCTCTTCCCCTCTCTTCTCCTCCCCTCTCCTCTCAACCCCCTTCTCTTCACCTCCCTTTTCCTCCCCTCTCCTCCCTTCTCTTCTCTTCTCTGCTCCTCTCCACCCCTCACTTCTCCTCCCCTCCCTTCTCCTCCCCTACCTTCTTCTCCTCCCTTCTCTTCTCCTCTCCACCCTCCCTTCTCCTCCCCTCCCTTCTTCTCCCCTCTCCTCCCTTCTCTTCTCCACCCTCCCTTCTCCTCCCCTCTCCTCCCCTCTCCTCCCTTCTCTTCTCCTATCTCTCCTCTTAACTTAACCAGTGGGAGGTTTTCACTACCTTCTTCTTTCATCTTTGTGATTTTATTTTCTATCTTTCTGTCAGTCCTGTCTCCTTTCCTCTCATTGTGTGCAGTAATTTGGTTATAGATTGGGCTAGAAAGAGGAGATGGATAAAAGCTAGGCTGATCAATCTTAGCTGATCCAGCAGGCCTGTTCTGCCATCACCCTGGTGTTTAAGTGAGCCCACCAGTACTAGTCGTGAGAACCGGGCAGAAAGTAACACTTAGTTTTTTTCCTAATTACTCAGAGATCGATAGAGCTAGAGAGACCATATTTTATGACAAACAACTTTCATATGTCCTCCACCATTAGCAACTGTAATTTAATTTCTAAGATAAATGAGTTGAAATGAAATAGACTGAGAACAGAACTACCACAATGTTACGTCAGTAGGTTTTGTTGATGACTTGGTGAAACATGGTTGAACTGGGCTTTTCTTTTGCAGCGAGGTCGTACCCCGCATTAGGAACGTGCTGACTTTACTACATCATTCTAACTGTTATCTGAGAAACTGGGTGTGTTACCTTCGTCTCAGTTCTCCCCTAGTTTTATCTAATGGCAGAGGCTTTACTTCATACAACTGAGAAAAAGTATTGCTCTGCAAACCGACAGAATTCTGTCAGAGTTCATTAAGATTTAATAGAGAGACGTGTAATGCCTGAAGTTACACTTCTTGTAGTGTTACTGATTGGGCTTTCTCTGTGTGCGGGGAGTGTTCTCTAGTCAGCCCTAGTCAGCCCTTCAAACAGCACTGAACAACCTAGAGACAAAATCCATCAGTGTGACAGAAGGGAGTGGACCAGAGAGGGGGAGGGAGAGAGAGAGGGGGGCAGAGAGAGAGAGAGAGAGAGAGAGAGACAGTGCGAGAGAGAGTGCGAGAGAAAGTGCGAGAGAGATGGAGAGACAGATGGAATGAGAGAAAGTGTGAGAGAGAGGAAGAGAGAGAGAAAGATAGAGAGAGAATGAAAGAAAGAGAGAGAAGGGAACATAGATTTAGGCATAACTCAAATCCATATGCAGACAAGCAGAAAATGACCTTCTCTACCTTGCATGCATTTAGGAGACAGAAGATAATTTGGCTTTTTGTCCTTCTGTTCAGCAATAATTGACTGTGTCATCGAACGGCTCAGAAAAGGCTCCATCCCTCATCAAATTACAACTCCTCTCTCAGTTGATTCCCAAGCTACAATTGTGGGAGGAGACTGGGGAGAGAGAGATAGCGAGATAGAGAGAAAAGTATAGAGGGAGAGAGAGAGTGAGAAAGAGAAAAAGATAGGAGAGAGAGAGAAAGCATGCCCCTTGTAGCCTGTCAGAGTTTGCAGACAATAACAGGACATGTATGGACATAGACGGGTGCATGGTTACATGTAACCACGGGAAATGGGGAATGCCTGTGTTTGTTGCAGACAGGAAGTTCAATGTTCCAGAAACGTAAGTATTTTGTCACAGAGCTACGTCTCAATACCTAGACTTCTCAGTCTCACATGCTTTTTTATTCCACAACTCTTTAAAAGTCGGGGGGAAATCGATGATGTGGGAGTATACCCTACGCCTTGTGTCTAGTATCCATCCGTGGTTTACGTCACAGTGGGGAGTCTGTCAATATCTCAGAAGGTGAATTCCTTCAGCTGGCTTCTTTGATCTCAAAGCGTGGCCTCTGTTGTCTGTTGGGTTCTGTGTTCCTTCTTCCCTCAGAGCCTATCAGAGTCTACCAGAGCCTATCAGAGCCTATAGAACTACACCTTGATCTCAGCTGCAACACACAGATGTCCAGCTTTTTATACCCAAACAAAGGCCACCAGACACCAGACCCATCCAACCCTCTCCATATGGGGGGCTTGATTGAATTAAAACACAGTCACTATGGAGGATCATTTTTGTTCTCCGCTCAGTGGTTAAACTGAAACAGAAGTTGGTGATTAAACTGAGACAGCTAGTCTTCCTGGAGTCCAAGGAAGAGGTTAAACTGAAACAGAAGTTGGTGGTTAAACTGAGACAGCTAGTTTTCCTGGAGTCCAAGGAAGAGGTTAAACCAAGACAGAAGTTGGTGGTTAAACTGAGACAGTTAGTCTTCCTGGAGTTCAAGGAAGAGGTTAAACCAAGACAGAAGTTGGTGGTTAAACTGAGACAGTTAGTCTTCCTGGAGTCCAAGGAAGAGGTTAAACCAAGACAGAAGTTGGTGGTTAAACTGAGACAGTTAGTCTTCCTGGAGTCCAAGGAAGAGGTTAAACCAAGACAGAAGTTGGTGGTTAAACTGAGACAGTTAGTTTTCCTGGAGTCCAAGGAAGAGGTTAAACCAAGACAGAAGTTGGTGGTTAAACTGAGACAGTTAGTCTTCCTGGAGTCCAAGGAAGAGGTTAAACCAAGACAGAAGTTGGTGGTTAAACTGAGACAGTTAGTCTTCCTGGAGTTCAAGGAAGAGGTTAAACCAAGACAGAAGTTGGTGGTTAAACTGAGACAGTTAGTCTTCCTGGAGTTCAAGGAAGAGGTTAAACCAAGACAGAAGTTAGTGGTTAAACTGAGACAGTTAGTCTTCCTGGAATTCAAGGAATAGGTTAAACCAAGACAGAAGTTGTGTCCCAAATGGCACCCTATTCCCTATATAGAGCACTACTTTTGACTAGAGCCCTATCGTCCCTGGTCAAAACGAGTGTACTATAGGGAATCCAGCGTTTGTCTTAGTGGCACAGTCCAAGTGACATATTATTAGGAAATTGTATTGCGCATTCTAAGTTCTGCCAGGGAGTTCTACTAGATAAATTCTGACCCAGTTCCATTGAACTTTAAAACAGCTGTTGAGTGACGTTGCAGGAAATGTATTTTAGCCACAGCAATAACCGTTTTCCATCTCACTTTACTTGATGGAGTATCTGGTAAATGTCTCTGGTCCTGGTTCACTGCTGTTGCTAAGGCAGTCCGGATATCAAGGTGTCCTGGCTAAATTCCCAATCTGGCCGTCATACCATCATGTTCACGCGATCATTCCCAGCTTTCAATTGGCTCATTTATCCCTTATTTTCTCCCCTGCAATTCTTCCTCAGGTCGTTACTGTAAAAGAGAATGTGTTCTCAGTCAATTTACCTGGTAAAATAAGTGTGTTTTTTATATTGGGGTAGCACTGCCAGCTCAATAGCACTTCCTTGCCACAGAATAAGCAAAGAACGAAAACAAAGACTGAGGGTTGTATTCCAAATGGCACTCTATTCCCTTTTTAGTGCACTACTAATGTTTTCAATTGTAAAGTATTTTGTCTGTAATGTATTTTTCGTTATGTGCCGGACCCCAGTAAGACTAGCTGTCAGCATTGGCGTGTCGGCTAATCTAAAAATCTGCATAGGGAAGAGGCTGCCATTTGAGACGCAACAAGAGCCCTGTTAGGGTCAATGGTGCCATTGACGTCTTCAGATAACCCTTTCTACCGTGGTGGAGCTGAATTCATTGTGTCAATTAAAGAGGGGTTGTAATGACTACTGGGTGGTCTATGGTTAGTGTGATCTGTGATCTTTATGTGAACTGAACTGTATTTATGTTCAACGAGTATCAAAGACCCTTATTCATTAACTTTACCCCCCCCCCCCCCCCCCATTACAAGCCCTGGGCCCTGGCCACTTCTATGTATCCTTCTTGTAACACATAATTGCAGACATCACCGCACTCATGCAAAACAAGAGGAAACGGGTTGCCTGGCGGATCAACAAGGGCCTGAACCAATAGGAACTAATGAGCTGGTAAATGTGGACAAAGCTGGTCCCATTTTCATATGTAAATGTTACAAGCTTGTAGTACGATGCCCAGGCTGGTGAAATAGCTTAGCTGAATGGAGCCGCCAACACACTCAAAGGAGTGAAAAGGAAAGAGTAGTTTGGAGGGAAAACACTTGATGATGACCCAGTGTTATATGGCCCACTGTCTCAGCATCTCTAAGCCAATTAGGGAGCAGTGAGCTGTGACCTGCGTGGGACAGGGGTACGAGGAGAAGGGACAGGGGTACGAGGAGGAGGGACAGGGGGATAAAGAGGGAGGAAAAGGGGGAGCGTATCAGTTCAGTAAACACTACAACTGCCTCTCCTACTCTCCTCCTACTCCTCGCCCCGTCTCCCTCTGTCGAGTCTTCCTGTGAAAAGACAAAAGCCCTGAATCAATATTCCTCCTTTTCCTTTCTTCCTCTGAAGAAAAGGGGGGGAGAGGGTCGAAGAAAAGGATGGAGAGGTTCAGGAAAAGGAGAGAGAGGGTTGATAGAAAGGAGGGAGGGGGTCAGTGAAAGGCGAGAGAAAGGAGGGAGAAGGTTGTTGGACATTATTGTGTCTCTACATATCATCTAGTAACCCTTGTAGAAAATGTGGGGCTTTCCTCCTAAATGTGGGGTTTGGAGAATTATTTCAATCAGTGTTGATGCTGTTAGTTGGTATAGTACTGGGCTGTCCAGTACTATAATGAGAAAGTAGATTAATTCAGTGAGTTGTTTCATCTCCTTGTCTCCTCATCTCTATGGACTGAGCGAATCCTTCTCCTCCTCCCACTCTTCCTCTCTTTGGACTAAAATTATCCTCCTCCTCTTTTTTGACTTAAATTCTCCTTCTCCGACAGAAGCCTGTTTTTCTCCACCTCATTTATGTGTTTCTACCCACATCATGCTCCCTCCTCTTTCTCCTCCCCCCTAAACGATGACCCTTATACTGTCAGCTCTCAGCACAGCATTCTCTCACTGAGATGCAGTGCCTTAGACCGCTGCACCACTGGGGGGCTGGTGAACCATCTGGAGAACTTTGTAGGAGTGTGGGGCGTCAGGGGGGTACAGTGGACGAGGAGGGAGGCTTGGTTCTAACTTTCTAGGCCTGTTATGTCAAGTTTGTGCTTTTAATGATGTAGCTATTGGGCCAATAAATGTATTTCTCTCTCTCTCTCTCTCTCTCTCTCTCTCTCTCTCTCTCTCTCTCTCTCTCTCTCTCTCTCTCTCTCTCTCTCTCTCTCTCTCTCTCTCTCTTCTCTCTCTTTCTCTCTCTCTCTCTTTCTCCCTCTCTCTCTCTTTCTCTCTGTCTCGCTCTCTCTCTCTCTCTGTCTCGCTCTCTCTCTCTCTCTCTGTCTCTTTCTCTCTCTCTCTCTTTTCTCTCTCATTCTCTGTCTAGGTCTCTGTCTCTCTCTCTCTGGGATCTGTAGGGTGGCGGGGGTGGCAGAGGGGGCTGTGGAGCAGAATCAATTTAAATTCTATTTCTTTTTTGGTTTGTGTTGGGTTTTCATCAATGGTGGTTATTAGGAGGAGAAAGTGCCACCAGGGCTCTTGGGTTCTGATGTTATTACCTGGGAGGAGAGGAGAGGAGGGATCTGGAATAAGGCCAGTTCTGCAATGTTATACAGGGATGCTCTTAGCTCTCTCATTTTAAAAGGCTGACAAGAAGAAGGATGCTGTGTACCACCGCAGGATACAATATTACCACATTCCACACTTCCTTTAATGTGCTGACCTTGAAATACAGCATGTAAACTAGTGAATTCAATTCCATTCAATTCAACTGCATATTTTGTCCCCTTGGGGTAATTCTCTGTCTATTGTCCATATGAACGTAATACCGAGGTATATACCCATGTGTACTTATCTGTAAGTGTGTCTTTGTACCAATTCCTCATGGTAGGTGAACAGGTATGGAGATGATTTGGGTGACAAACCTGCTACTTTGATTATAGTGGGGAGGGAGTAATATAAAGACTTTTGAAAAGGTGTCTTGCACAGTTTCATTTACTCCCGCCGGTTCTCTTGCTCTCTCTCCGTCAGCGCGAGACAAGGTGGTGGCGGTGGTGGAATGGAATCATTGCTTTGTCCTTCCTCGCCTGTCATTGCTGCTTCTCTACTGGCAACGGACAGAAGGGAGGAGGACAGATAAAGAGAGAGAAAGACAGACAGAGAGAGACCGACAGAGGGTGAGAGCAAGGGAGAGAAAGAAAGGGAGCGAGAGAGAGACAGAAGCAGAATGTAGATTGATCTGCAAAATTGATCTGCAAAATCCAGGAGAACTCTTGATTTTTAAAGCCTGCTTTAAGAAGGCAGCCATGTAGAAAGATGCAGACTAACTCCAAGCATCCAGGGATTCTAGATTCCAGTATAATGGATGGCTCTCTGAGAGAACTGGTTTGTTTGTTGGCCATATATCATATATACCACAACTCTAATTACGTTGGTAACCAGTTTATATTAGCAATAAGTCACCTCGGGGGTTTGTGGTATATGGCTAATATACCACACCCCCTCTGGCCTTGTTGAATACTCGTTTCTGATTGGCTTGAAGGGCATTCAAGAACTTGCATTATTTCTCTAGAATGCACGGCAATATTCAATGGCTATGAAGTTCATTATGACATGTTCTATGTTTGAGCTGCTTTTGAAAGCAAAAGTACAATTGAAAATATTATTGGCATTGTTGAATTTGATTTTCTTAATAGCAAGCTAGCAGGACTGATGGTTTGATTAGCTAAGCTAGCAGGTCTGTTGGTTTGGTTACCAAGGCAACTACTGTAGCTATCTAGTAAACTTGCTAGCTACTTCAGTGGATGTCGAACACATTTCTACCCTCAAATGAACACATTATAGCTGTGGTATTAGCGAGATAATCATCTCAGTGCTCTATATCCCAACTCCCCCTGAGACACCCTCAGAGAGTGGGGTCACAGCCAGGGTCTGCCATTGTCAACGGCGACCTTGGAGCAATTAGGGTTAAGTGCTTTACTCAAGTGCACCTCAACAGATTTCTCACCTTGTCGGCTCGGTGATTTAAACCTCCGACCTTTCACAACGCTCTAACCAGTTACCTACCTGTGGAGAATAATCAGTGTTGGGGAAGCTACTCTGAAAATATTGTTTAAAAGCTACCAATTACATCACAGTGGAAGAAGTTAAGTTACACTAAAACTACTTCGTGAAAAAATGATCATATCTAAATCTCAAATATCATAGACATCACTCTGGATTCAGATGTAAACCAAATGTGTAATTTGGCCTTTAAACACAAAAACTATGTTTCAACTGAGAATAAGTCAGGTCTGATGCCGAAAAAGAAAGGACATTCTTGCCTACTTCATCCATATTGTCTTTTCTTTTAGCAAAAAAAGTAGTGTGTAGTTCCAGTAGTTAGCTAAAGTAATTAACTACTGAATACACTGTCAAGATTTGAATTTAGTTGAACTACCACCAAGCGACTGCAAAATGTAGTTTAATTACTAGTTGAACTACATTTGGTTCACTACTCCCCGACGCTGAAAATATTGCAACTCCCTGGAAGCTTAGTGCCACTGCTAGCATGTCGTGGCACACACGTTCCACGTCATGCATTATTTTCCACAGAACCCATAGCCCCTTGTTGATTCTTCCTTACATATTAAAGGCCCAGTGAAGTCCAAAACGGGATTTCCTGTGTTTTATATTTCCATACTATGAGGTTAGAATAATATTGTTACATTTTGAAAATGACGATAATGCCCTATTAGTGTAAGAGCTGTTTGAAAAGACTGCCTGTAATGTCTGCCTGTTTTCAGTGGATGGAGTTTTAGCCTGGCAGTCCAAGCTAGATTCTTGCTTGAGAAATTGCTCTTTGCTAAGAATCATTTTTGAAATTATTATTATACCTTTTTTTATGGAAAACATGTACATTACGGTACTTAATTGTTACCCAGAAATGATGTGATATTGAGATAAAAACAGCTGCATTGACCAAGCATGTCACCAGGCAAGTCAAAACTCCACCCATGAAAACCTTCTGATTAGAAGATCCTGTGTAGATTGTATTTTCAACCAGCAACTATCAGGAAATAACACTGATCTAATTTTCTTTACACTTTTACAGTGTTAGTTTCATCAGCTGTTGTACAATATGACACAAATCACAGGAAAAACTGAATTTTGACTGCACTGAGCCTATAAAGGATTTAAAAGATTTCAAATAGTATTAGAACCCTGGTCTGGTAGAAACAGCTACAGTAGGTTGTTGGCAGTTAAGAGCGTTGTGCCAGTAACCGAGCAAGGCACTTAACCATAATTGCTCCTGTAAGTCATTCTGGATAAGAGCATCTGCTAAAATGACCCAAAAAATATAAATAACAGTTTGAAATAATACACTGTTTTCCAACACTGCTGAAGACCTGTATTTGTTTACATCATTGTTGAGATGCCTGGGGGAAAGAGGGGGTGCCTTGGGAGGTCTGGAGGAGACAAGATGTTTTTACAGCGCAATTTGTTTGTAGCCGGGGTTGAGGATGTAAAGGGAGCGAGGGGTTGCTTTGGGAGTGAGGTAGTGGAGGAGAAAGGGAGGAGAGGAGGAGAGGGGCCTGTGTGACTGCTGATAGTTAGGGGGGAGGTGGAGAGATGACGACAAGGGGAGCTTCTTTGCTCATGCTGCCTCAGGACTGCATTCTGTAATTAATTTTGTATCTCTCTCATCACTCTCTCCTCTCTCTTTCTCTCTCTCTCTCTCCTTCCTCTCTTTTCATCTCTCTCCTCGCACTTGTTTTGTCTCTGTTTGAAGTGGGACTCTTTAGGAAGGCATTGAATTTCCAGGCATGAGCCACTTTGATGCTTTAAGTACCCTCTGTTGTCTCCTTGTGAAAAATGTAAATGTGAAGCTGCCAGTTACAGATGTAGGATCTTAATTTGAGCCGGTTTGCTACAGCAGGAATCCTGCAGCAACATGAAATTTGAATTATAAATGTAGGAAATACAGGATAAATGTAGTAAGACGTTAGTTTGTCTGCCCCGGAGCATGTTAGTTCTGAAGGATTCTTTGCCATAGAAATATACCTGGCTAAAAGGTGAGCCACTTTCGTGGTACGGGTTTTGCCAAGTTGAACGAAGTTACCTCGCTAACTACTTAAACTACAGTCGTAGTATAGGGCTCTGTTTTGTAGAATCCCTTAAAGGAGATTTTCAAGTGAAAAAGCTATTCCACATGTGAAACTGCAAATTTCACATCCGAATCCACAATTCATGTGAGGTAAAAACATGTTATTCGCCTCACATGTGAAGAAGTAGTGTTAACATGTCAACTCAAAATGTATAACATGTGAACAACTGACCTCATGTGTCTGTTTTTTTACGTGTGAAAATTTCAGCTCAACATGTGAAAACAGCTATTTCACATGTGAAAAGCGATTTCAATTACAAATTTCACATCAATCAATCAATTACATTTATTTATAAAGCCCTTTTTACATCAGCAGATGTCACAAAGTGCTATACAGAAACCCAGCCTAAAACCCCAAACAGCAAGCAATGCAGATGTAGAAGCACAGTGGCTAGGAAAAACTCTAGAAAGGCCAGAACCTAGGAAGAAACCTAGAGAGGAACCAGGCTCTTGGGGGTGGCCAGTCCTCTTCTGGCTGTGCCGGGTGGAGATTATAACAGAACATGGCCAAGATGTTCAAATGTTCATAGATGACCAGCAGGGTCAGATAATAATAATCACAGTGGTTGTAGAGGGTGCAACGGGTCAGCACCTCAGGAGTAAATGTCAGTTGGCTTTTCATAGCCGATCATTCAGAGTATCTCTACCGCTCCTGCTGTCTCTAGAGAGTTGAAAACAGCAGGTCTGGGACCTGTAGCACGTCCGGTGAACAGGTCAGGGTTCCATAGCCGAAGGCAGAACAGTTGAAACTGGAGCAGCAGCACGACCAGGTGGACTGGGGACAGCAAGGAGTCATCAGGCCAGGTAGTCCTGAGGCATGGTCCTAGGGCTCAGGTCCTCAAATAAAGAGAGGGAGAGAGAGAATACTTAAATTCACACAGGACACCATATAAGAGAGGAGAAATACTCCAGATATAACAGAAATACTGGACAGCGGGGATCGGGGGTCCCTATTTTGTTATGATGGTTATGATGGTCCTAAACGACATCATAACCGCAATCGATAAGAGACATTACTGTGCAGCCGTATTCATTGACCTGGCCAAGGCGTTCGACTCTGTCAATCACCACATTTTTATTTGCAGACTCAACAGCCTTGGTTTCTCAAATGATTGCCTCGCCTGGTTCACCAACTACTTCTCTGATAGAGTTCAGTGTGTCAAATCGGAGGGCCTGTTGTCCGGACCTCTGGCAGGCTCTATGGGTGTGCCACAAGGTTCAATTCTCGGGCCGACTCTCTTCTATGTATACATCAATGATGTTGCTCTTGCTGCTGGTGATTCTCTGATCCACCTCTACGCAGACGACACCATTCTGTATACTTTTGGCTCTTCTTTGGACACTGTGATAACTAACCTCCAGACGAGCTTCATTGCCATACAACTCTCCTTCCGTGGCCTACAACTGCTCTTAAACGCTAGTAAAACTAAATGCATGCTATTCAATCGATCACTGCCCACACCTGCTTGCCCGTCGAGCATCACTACTCTGGACGGCTCTGACTTAGAGTACGTGGACAACTACAAATACCTGGGTGTCTGGTTAGACTGTAAACTCTCCTTCCAGACTCACATTAAGCATCTCCAATCCAAAATGAAATCTAGAATCGGCTTCCTATATCGCAACAAAGCATCCTTCACTCATGCTGCCAAACATACCCTCGTAAAACTGACCATCCTACCGATCCTCAACTTCGGTGATGTCATCTATAAAATAGCCTCCAACACTCTACTCAACAAACTGGATGCAGTCTATCACAGTGCCATCCGTTTTGTCACCAAAGCCCCATACACTACCCACCTGTCACGTCCTGGCCAGTGAAAAGGATCATTTGCCATAGTAGAATGGTCAGGGCGTGGCAGGGGGGTTGTTTTGTGTGTTTTGGGGTTTGTTTGTTTCTAGGGGAATTTGTTCTAGTTTTCTATTTCTATGTTTTGTTTTCCATGTTTGGCCGAGTATGGTTTCCAATCAGAGGCAGCTGTCTTTCGTTGTCTCTGATTGGAAGCCATTCTTAGGCAGCCTGTTTTCCTTTGGGTTTTGTGGGTGGTTGCTTTCTGTTTAGTGTGTTAGTATACCCGACAGAACTGTTTGGCTGTCGTTTGTTTTCTTTGTGAAGTGCTTTCATTAAAAGTAAAAGATGAGCACTCAACACGCTGCGCCTTGGTCTCTTCAATACGACGCTTGTGACACCACCATTGCGACCGGTACGCTTTCGTTGGTTGGCCCTCGCTTCATACTCGTCGCCAAACCCACTGGCTACAGGTTATCTACAAGTCTCTGCTAGGTAAAGCCCCGTCTTATCTCAGCTCACTGGTCACCATAGCAGCACCCACTCGCAGCACGCGCTCCAGCAGGTATATCTCACTGGTCACCCCCAAAGCCAATTCCTCCTTTGGTCGTCTTTCCTTCCAGTTCTCTGCTGCCAATGACTCGAACGAACTGCAAAAATCTCTGAAGCTGGAGACTCATATCTCCCTCACTAGCTTTAAGCACCAGCTGTCAGAGCAGCTCACAGATCACTGCACCTGTACATAGCCCATCTGTAAACAGCCCATCTATCTATCTACCTACCTCATCCCCATACTGTATTTATTTATTTATCTTGCTCCTTTGCACCCCAGTATCTCTACTTGCACATTCATCTTCTGCACATCTACCATTCCAGTTTTTAATTGCTATATTGTAATTACTTCGCCACCATGGCCTATTTATTGCCTTAACTTACCTCATTTGCACTCACTGTATATAGACTTTTTGTTTTCTTTTGTTCTACTGTATTATTGACTGTATGTTTTGTTTATTCCATGTGTAACTCTGTGTTGTTGTATGTGTCGAATTGCTATGCTTTATCTTGGCCAGGTCGCAGTTGCAAATGAGAACTTGTTCTCAACTAGCCTACCTAGTTAAATAAAGGTGAAATAAATTAAATAAATAAAAATTGGGGTCCCTATATTGACCAGAGCCAAAAGTAATGGACTATATAGGGAATAGGGTGACATTTGAGACTGTCCTGACCATTCTGTTCTGATGCCTGTATTACTGTAAGCACAGAGTTGTTACAAACAAGGAGCTACACGGAACGGTCTGTCCACACTTGTTGCATTCATCATCTACATTCCAAATGCTATTTTATCCATTGTAAGCAAATTATGTCCAAAGCAACCAAGTAATTTAAAGATGGATAATTTAAAGAAATTTAAGAAATTTAAAGTAATTTAAAGTAATTTAAAGACTCAATTTGGATGATTGTTTAACTGTGTTTGTGTTTGTATGTTCAATTCTTTCTAATGCAGAACCTGAAGAGAAGGATATGGAGAAAGAAAAGGATACGGAGAAAGAGAAAGCGAAGGAGAAAGAGAAAGAGAAAGCGAAGGAGAAAGAGAAGGAGAAAGAGAAGGAGAAAGAGAAGGAGAAGGATACGGTGAAAGAGATGGAGACAGAAACCAGCGCTAGTGAACGTGAGTATTTGATTTAATGTACATTTAATGTAATTTAATGATGTATACATTTCCCTTTACACCTCTGACACAAGAGGTTACACAGGGGAAGAGGCAAGAGGTTACACAGGGGAAGAGGAAAGAGGTTACACAGGGGAAAAGGAAAGAGATTACACAGGGGAAGAGGAAAGAGGTTACACGGGGGAAGAGGAAAGAGGTTACACAGGGGAAAAGGAAAGAGATTACACAGGGGAAGAGGAAAGAGGTTACACGGGGAAGAGGAAAGAGCTAACACAGGGGAAAAGGAAAGAGATTACACAGGGGAAGAGGAAAGAGGTTACACGGGGGAAGAGGAAAGAGCTAACACAGGGGAAGAGTAAAGAGCTTACACAGGGGAAGAGGAAAGAGCTTAGACAGGGGAAGAGGAAAGAGCTTACACAGGGGAAGAGTAAAGAGGTTACACAGGGGAAGAGGACATAGATTACACAGGGGAAGAGGAATGAGCTTACACAGGGGAAGAGCTTACACAGGGGAAGAGGGAAGAGGTTACACAGGGGAAGAGGAAATAGGTTACACAGGGGAAGAGTAAAGAGCTTACACAGGGGAAGAGGAAATAGGTTACACAGGGGAAGAGGAAATAGGTTACACAGGGGAAGAGTAAAGAGCTTACACAGGGGAAGAGGAAATAGGTTACACAGGGGAAGAGGAAAGAGTTTACACAGGGAAAGAGGAAAGAGGTTACACAGGGGAAGAGGAAAGAGGTTACACAGGGGAAGAGGGAATAGGTTACACAGGGGAAGAGGAAATAGGTTACACAGGGGAAGAGTAAAGAGCTTACACAGGGGAAGAGGAAATAGGTTACACAGGGGAAGAGTAAAGAGCTTACACAGGGGAAGAGGAAATAGGTTACACAGGGGAAGAGTAAAGAGGTTACACAGGGGAAGAGGAAATAGATTACACAGAGGAATAGGAACAAGCTTACACAGGGGAAGAGCTTACACAGGGGAAGCGGAAAGAGGTTACACAGGGGAAGAGGAAAGAGGTTACACAGGGGAAGAGGAAAGAGGTTACACAGGGGAAGAGGACAGAGGTTACACAGGGGAAGAGGAAAGAGGTTACACAAGCTAAGAGGAAATAGATTACACAGGGGAAGAGGAAAGAGCTTACACAGGGGAAGAGGAAAGAGCTTACACAGGGGAAGAGGAAAGAGGTTACACAGGGGAAGAGGACAGAGGTTACACAGGGGAAGAGGAAAGAGGTTACACAGGGGAAGAGGAAAGAGGTTACACAGGGGAAGAGGAAAGAGGTTACACGGGGAAGAGGAAAGAGCTTACACAGGGGAAGAGGACAGAGGTTACACAGGGGAAGAGGAAAGAGGTTACACAGGGGAAGAGGAAAGAGGTTACACAGGGGAAGAGGAAAGAGGTTACACGGGGAAGAGGAAAGAGCTTACACAGGGGAAGAGGACAGAGGTTACACAGGGGAAGAGGAAAGAGGTTACACAGGGGAAGAGGAAAGAGGTTACACAGGGGAAGAGGAAAGAGGTTACACGGGGAAGAGGAAAGAGCTTACACAGGGGAAGAGGACAGAGGTTACACAGGGGAAGAGGAAAGAGCTAACACAGGGGAAGAGGAAAGAGGTTACACGGGGAAGAGGAAAGAGCTTACACAGGGGAAGAGGACAGAGGTTACACAGGGGTAGAGGACAGGGGTTACACAGGGGTAGGTTACACAGATAATGAACTATTCTGTTAGTTCATAATAGTGCAACGGTTGTGGGTGTATGAACAAACTTCCCCAAGTATCTTCTCACTCAGTGGTTAAAAGACCATGTGACGAGTCAAAGAGTGTCTGACTCCAGTCTGATGCAGAGGCTCTGAGAGTCGCCTACAAGTTTATGTCAGTATCCTACATTTACAGAAATATATAGGCCTATTTGTGGGTGTATGACCATGATCAAACTTCCCCATGTGTCTGCTCAGTCAGTTGGTATAAGACATGTTGGAGGGTCTGAGTGATGATGAGTGATTGTCTTTTAGTATCCTTCAATATCCTTCAATGCCCACAGTATCTCAGAGATAGAAAGCTGTGATTGTAATCTCTTCTCCTCTCTCTCACTCTCTCGCTCTTTCTCTGTGTCTCACTCTCCTCTCCTCTCCTCTCCTCTCCTCTCCTCTCCTCTCCTCTCTCTCTGTCTATTAGAAATAAATGCTAAAGTCGAGAGCTTGGAAGGATCTGACCCAACTGAAACCGACAGCACTCCGTCCAAAGGTAAGTTGGAATCGGAGGCTCACACACACACACACACACACGCACACACACTCTCAACAAACACACAAACACACAGACACCCACTCTCTACCTGGTCATCTTCATTGATCTGCTTGTGGTTTCTTATTAGCGACCACAGCTGTTGAATAAAAATTCACATCAGTCTGAGTACCCTCAGCATTGAGTAGGGATGCCTGGCATCTGTCAGTATTTAGCTTCACATTCCTTCACTCACTTCCTCTCTCCCTCTTTCTGTCTATCACTCTCTACCTCTTTCTGTCTATCACTCTTTCTCATTCTGTCTATTCCTCTACCTCTTTCTGTCTATCCCTCTTTACCTCTTTCTGTCTATCACTCTACCTCTTTCTGTCTATTCCTCTACCTCTTTCTGTCTATCCCTCTCTCCCTGTTCTCAGCTCTCTTCAGAGTGAGCTGCTTGGCCTACTCTGATATTCGGTCTCATCCTTCTCCACTCTCTCCCTCCTTTCCTCCCTCGCTCCCTTGCTCCATCTCTCCTTCTCTCCCTCTTTTCCTCCCTGCACAGACATGTTCATTCTTCATCTTTCTCCATCTTGCTCTCTTCTCTCCTCTCTCTTTCTCTCTTTCTCACTGTGCATTTCTAAATCGTCTCATCTCCTCTCTTCTCTTCTCTCCTCTCCCATACTCTCCTCTTCCATACTCTCCTCTTCCCCTCTCCCAGTAGTGACCCTGATATTTTGGTAAATACTGTACGTGAAAGCGAGCCTTAGGAGATTGACTGTGATGAATTACCTACACACTCAACTATCACACAGTTTAATAAATCACATTTGGATTGTATATTAACTTAACTCGGAAGCGACATTAACCGCTGGGGCAATAATAATGCTGATAAATCATGACTGTGTTCAAAATGGTACCTTATTCCCTATTTATGCACTGTGTAGGGAATATAAAGTCATTTGGGACACAGATATCGATAAATCATATTTGATAAGATACAATACTGCTGCCATGTTGCCATATCCAGGTCTACATTGAGGGCCCAATGGAATGTTTCTGCATGTCATTTGACATTAAGCCAGTAACCGAAAGATTGCTGGTTCGAATACCCGAGCTGACAAGGTGAAAACCCTTAACCCTAATTTGCTCCAGGGGCGCTGTCCTACTATGGCTGGCCCTGTAAAACAACACATTTCATTGCACCCATCTGGTATATGTGACATCCGGTGTACGGGCTCTGGTCATTAGTAATGACCTATATATGGTGCTATAAAGAAAATTGTCCTAAGGTTCTATAAAGAACCATTGATAAAAGGTTCTATACAGCACCAAAAAAGGGTTCCGCTATGGTTACAACCCTGTTTGGGGCTATATAGAACACTTTTTTATGGTTCTTTATAGAACCTTTTTGGAGAATGGTTCTATAAAGAACCTTCTTCAATCTCAAAGGTTCGTTGTAGATTGTTTTGAAGAACCTGAAGGGCTCCGTATAGTTCCGCATTGACATAATTGGTTGACGGTAGGTGGGCGGGAGGTCCTATATAAACACAAAAAATATCAGCCAACAGAGCACATGGGCATGTCTGTCTGTCTGTCTGCCTGTCTTTTCTATCTGTCTGTGTGTGTGCCTGTCTGTCTGTCTGTCTGTCTGTCTGTCTGTCCGTCCGTCCGTCCGTCCGTCCGTCCGTCCGTCCGTCCGTCCGTCCGTCCGTCCGTCCGTCCGTCCGTCTGTCTGTCTGTTTGCATGATAACAATATGATCTCACTCTACAGCCTTACCTCACCCTCTCCTGCAGCCTTACCTCACCCTCTCCTGCAGCCTTACCTCACTCTCTCCTGCAGCCTTACCACACCCTCTCCTGCAGCCTTACCACACCCTCTCCTGCAGCCTTACCTCACCCTCTCCTGCAGCCTTACCTCACCCTCTCCTATCTCCCCTCCAAATCCCGTAGATAATGCCCAACTCAAACACACACAAGAAGTTATTGTCTCACTATGCAAGATGCTGTTCGTCCCAAATGGCACCCTTTGCCCTATATCCCTCAAATTCAAATCTAGACCTTTTTTTCTCTTCATTGTTCCCATCTAATCAGGGACTCATTTAGACCTGGGATACCATGTTTGTGCAATTTATTATCAGGTAGAACAGAAAACCAGCAGCAGTCCGGACTGTGTAGGGTAAGAGTTGAATACCCCTGCCCTATATAGTGCACTACTTTTCACCAGGGCCCATATAAATAGTGTGCTAGGGAACTCACAATAGAGGGGTAGTTTGGCCCAACATCATGGGGTAGATGAGGAGCACTTCAGCTTCCTGGATCTCCACCAATCATGGTCAACCGCGTGAATAAGGTCTATTGTGTTGCCTGTGATTGGTTCAATCCCTGTTGTGTTTCTGGAAAGGTTGCTCTACTTTTGCACCCTCGTGTCATCAACTTCTCCTTCTTATTTTCTTCCTGTTTTCTTCTGTCCATCCAGATCCTGTAGATAAGAAGGAATGAACAGCAGGAGGAGGGACAATCAACCAGCCAACTGTGAAGAAAGAAAGGGCCACCACATCAGTACCTGTGCCCGTATGGCCTCTTAAACTGGGGGACCGGAGGCACAAGAACGAGTCATTCACCGTGACATAATTCATTCCCCTATTTTACATTACTTTTTAATTACTTTTTGAATCTTTATTATAATGAAATGATGTCATCTGTCATCAATGAAATCTATCATCAATCAATCTTTATTACAGAATCGGTCATTCATTAAATGATTCATCGATCAAATTTGAATATGGATGTAAAAAAAGAAACATGTGATAGAGGACTGTAACATATCAAACTGATGCGATACCTGGCAGTCTGTTAGATCTAACTACTACTACTACTCCTACTGCTGCTGCTGCTCCTGCTACTACTACTACTACTACTACTACTACTACTACTCCTGCTACTACTCCTATTCCTGCTCCTGCTACTACTACTACTCCTACTGCTGCTGCTGCTCCTGCTACTACTACTACTACTACTACTACTACTACTCCTGCTACTACTCCTATTCCTGCTCCTGCTACTACTACTACTCCTACTGCTGCTGCTGCTCCTGCTACTACTACTACTACTACTCCTGCTACTACTCCTATTCCTGCTCCTACTACTACTACTACTACTACTCCTACTCCTGCTACCACTCCTATTCCTGCTCCTGCTACTACTACTCCTGCTACCACTCCTACTGCTGCTGCTGCTCCTGCTACTACTACTACTCCTGCTACTACTCCTATTCCTGCTCCTGCTACTACTGCTGCTACTACTACTACTCCTACTCCTGCTACCACTCCTATTCCTGCTCCTGCTCCTGCTACTACTACTCCTGCTACCACTCCTACTGCTGCTCCTGCTACTACTACTACTACTACTACTACTACTCCTACTCCTGCTATCACTCCTATTCCTGCTTCTGCTACTACTACTACAACTCCTACTCCTGCTACCACTCCTATTCCTGCTCCTGCTCCTGCTACTACTACTACTACTACTACTCATACTCCTATTCCTACTCCTACTACTCCTACTCCTACTACCCCTACTACTGCTGCTGCTGCTCCTGCTACTACTACTACTACTACTACTACTACTCCTACTCCTGCTACCACTCCTATTCCTGCTTCTGCTACTACTACAACTCCTACTCCTGCTACCACTCCTATTCCTGCTCCTGCTACTACTACTACTACTACTACTACTCCTACTCCTGCTACCACTCCTATTCCTGCTTCTGCTACTACTACTACAACTCCTACTCCTGCTACCACTCCTATTCCTGCTCCTGCTACTACTACTACTACTACTACTACTACTCATACTCCTATTCCTACTCCTACTACTCCTACTCCTACTACCCCTACTACTCCTACTCCTACTCCTATTCCTACACCTACTACTACTACTACTACTACTACTACTACTACAACTACTCCTACTCCTACTACTACTACTACTACTACTACTACAGTACTACTACTACTACTACAGTACTACTACTACTACTACAGTACTACTACTACTACTACTACTAGTCATTCCCATATTAGCCATATAGTGCCAGAGGAATAAACCTTCTTTCAGAAAAGAGACTAACCTTCCATTCTAGAGGCATATATTGAGAATATTAATAATATCCTAAATATAATATCTCTGTTCCATTCCATCTAGAACATTGTGGGAGCGTTCCATCTAACCTTAAATTCCATCTAGAACATTGTGGGAGCATTCCATCTAACCTTAAATTCCATCTAGAACATTGTGGGAGCGTTCCATCTAACCTTAAATTCCATCTAGAACATTGTGGGAGCGTTCCATCTAACCTTAAATTCCATCTAGAACATTGTGGGAGCGTTCCATCTAACCTTAAATTCCATCTAGAGTCTAGAACATTGTGGGAGCGTTCCATCTAACTTTAAATTCCATCTAGAGTCTAGAACATTGTGGGAGCATGGGACTGTAAAAAAATCAGAACGCCACATTCACCAACCCAAAATAGCTGCACCAGCTCCAGTTTGCAGACGTTAACATTACAGGTTGGGGGTTCCGTATACCACCACCATCCTATGTTTCTAACAAGCACCATAGAACCGACACAGCACCTTGTCTGTCTGTCTGTCTGTCTGTCTGTCTGTCTGTCTGTCTGTCTGTCTGTCTGTCTGTCTGTCTGTCTGTCTGTCTGTCTGTCTGTCACTAGCTTTGACAGTCTGACATTCAGCAGTGGAAAACAAGACGGAACATGACATCTTCCAGCATTTACTATGCTTCTGTTGATTGCTGCGTGTATGACTGACATGGTCTTTGAAAATATCTTTGACATAGAGGAGGCAGGAGCACATTGCAACATCATGGACTCACACAAACACACAGGAGTACATCACAGCATTATACCAAGTTCAGAGTGTCTGCCATATCTTCTTGTCACACATTTCTTGCTGTTGCAGCGCCCATAGCTAGTCATGATTAGGGTTGCAAAGGTAGGGTATATTACTGGAAACTTTCTACGTTTACCAGTAAACTACTAGAGTGTTGGTATCTTTCAAGGATTTTATGTAATCTATCACAAGACATCTAGTGGCCCTTTCTAGTGGCCCTTTCTAGTGGCCATACTTTAGATTATTACAGATGTCTAATTATCTCTGGTCTTATCACATGTAAAATATTTGACATAATTAAATAAGGTGATTTAAAAAATATGGCAAAGCTGTAAAACATTATCCTAAATATAAACCACAAACTGATGAATACCATTGGTTTAAAAATAAATAAATAAATTGACACGCTGTCATTTTTTTTACTTTGTCTATATATATATGGTGTCAATGTTTTGGCGTTAAACTGGTGACAGCTGTGAAGAAAAGTGAAGAGTTGCAGAGTTAATTGAAAATAATGCCATTGTTGATTAGATGCTTTTTTCTTTAATTAGGCTTTTTTGTCTTGAACCATATGGTCTATCTACTAGAAACTCATGGACAATATGGACACAGATATAACAATTAATACTATATATGAATATATATATACTTTAATATATATATATATATATATATATATATATATATATATATATACATTTTAAAATTATTCAAGTATAAAGTACCAAAGTTATGATAAATTGCCACACATTTTCTGTTAATTACCAAAATTACTGAAGATTCTGATGACTTTGGTAAATTACCGGTAGCTTTGCAACCCTAGTCACGATGTCAGCTACTAATACCTTGACACACACACACACACACACACACACACACACACACACACACACACACACACACACACACACACACACACACACACACACACACACACACACACACACACACACACACACACACACACACAGAGGCAGACACTTCAAAATAATTTAATCTCCATCACTCAGCCCTAGCAGCTTTGCTTTCATCAGTGAGATAATGCTTGATCACGTCTGATGTTAACATACACACACACACAGAGAGAGAGAGAGACACACACACATACACACACACACACACACAAGCTCTGACAATGTCTGATGTTCAGAGAGCAGCATCTGTAGCTGCAGACAAAGTCTGTGTCCCAAATGAAACCCCCTTCCCTATAAAGTGGAGTACTTTTCACTAGAGCCATATGAGCCCTGGTCAAAAGTAGTGCACTGTATAGGGAAGGGGGTGCCACTTGAGACATAGACAAGCTCATTAAAGAGCTCCTTATCAGCACCAACAAGCACTTTGAACTACAGGATGTCTGGTGTCTTTTAATCTTTCAACAGATTGATTATGGTTCCTTCCTCTGTCGTTTCGTTCCAATGCATGTCAGAATCGCTTAGAACTTCACAAACATGGGTTGTGTCCTGAATGGCACCGTATTCCTTAAATAGTTAACTCTATGGGCTCCGGTCAAAAGTAGTGCATTATATAGGGAATAGGGTGCCATTTGGGATGCAATCCTAAAACAGTCAGTCATTTTAATAGTCCTCTCTCTCTCTTTTCTCTTTTCTCTTTTCTCTACTTATCGTCTTTTAACCAGTTTGTCAATAATTGTATCAAATGAGTTTGCCTTATTTCACATTGTCGAACGTCTTCTTCATTATCTGTTTCTAACAGATACTTGGGTGTATCGCTTGCAGATGATTTGTAATTTTGAGTATTTACCTACTGTAACGTGATGGCTGATATGTTTTGTTCTATTGATTCACTCTGTTACTCTCTGGGTTTCGGAAAATTGAGCGAAAAGCATTTAATTTTGTTTTCCGATGTTGTTATCAATTGTACATTCACAAATTATTCATTTTTAGTGGTTCCATGCTATACAGTACATCCAATGAATAACAGTAAAGTACAGTACTATGAAACTATAAATTACCATATGAATTGGAGTACAGTACTATTAAATGAAAATGATGCCTTCATAATTTGGTGTTTTGCTTTGCTTAACAATAATGAGATGAACTAATAAAGTTTAAAGGGGGATGGTCATGCCTCTTGTCTCTCCTTTCTGTTTCTGAGGAAAAGGGGATACCTAGTCAGTTGTACAACTGAATGCATTCAACTGAAATGTGTCTTCCGCATTTAACCCAACCCCTCTGAATCAGAGAGGTGCGGAGGGCTGCCTTAATCGACATCCACAGCGCCCGGGTTAACTGCCTTGCTCAGGGGCAGAACAACAGATTTTTACCTTGTCAGCTCAGGGATTTGATCTAGCATCCTGTTCGGTTACTGGCCCAATGCCCCTACCAGCCAGGCTACATGCCGAGGGGAGGAATACAAGTGCAAAATTTGGGAGAAAGAGAATTAGGGCGCCCATTTGACAGTCCTGTATCTTCAGAGTAACCAGGCCGTGCTTCTAGCCTGGCTTGAGGGATAAAACACATGATTTCACAAGTGGAAAAGGTATTTCACATGTGAAATCATGTCAAACCATGTGTTTTTGGAAAATTTCACATGACGATATTTCACAGAACGTTTTACATGTGGATTTTCACGTGATGATATTTCACATGATAAACATTTTCACATATATTTTTTGCATGAGATTTCACAGGTGATGCCCTGCAAAGAAAAACGAGACATTAGGATACACACAAACCGTGCTTTTAATGTACATGTTAGACACACAGTTACATTGTGTATGTTTATATCTACAGTAATTATTACTCAACATGTCCACTCACCTGGGATTTGAACTCACAACCTTGTGGTTCACGGCATTCCTTTCTTCCTGCTCCAGTACACCCCCATGTCTGAGTCAATAACTAAGTTTAAATGTCCTACATAAAGTAAATCTCAGCGTTTTTTAAAATAAACTCAAAAACGATTATATTATATCATTGTGAATCAGGAGTATCATTAAAACAGAATAGTATGGCCCACCGACATTAGACAGCTATACAGAAAACACTCACATTTCTGAAATAAGTCAATTAAATCAATGATGAGAGAATAGTCAGAATAACTGATAACTAAAATAGCATTCAGAGTGCATTCTTTTGCTAAGATGTGTAAAGGAGCGCTACAGACTTGTGGTGCAGCAGAAAGTTCAGCATACACCAAATCCACAGATTGTGAGTTGTAAATCCCATTTGGGGTCAGTACTAAGGGCTCTATCAGAATAGAGGGTGTTGGTAGTGGAACTTTGTTAGAGCTGTCAAATCTACAACAGAAATGACATAAATCCTCATTATTGCATTTCCTAATTTTTCAGGTATAGCGTAATTATCGTTCTGAACTTCTAACTGGAGTTGAGCGGGTGTGGCTTTGTGACAATGATTGCAAGCGCAGCTGCTTACCGATTTGACGGCTCCAACAGTTCCACCGAAACATCCGCGACACTGGTGTCAGCTATGATCTGATTGATTCTAGTGATCATGTCAAATGTAATCATATTTTCATTGATTAAAGATTTTTACACTATTTTAGCTGAACAGCATACCACTTACTATAAAACCCCCATATCATTTAATTCCCTTACAAAATAAACGTGATTATTATTAACACTGTGATTATTATTTGCCCTTGCTGGTCATCTATGAACGTTTCAACATCTTGAAGAACAATCTGGCCTTAAAAGCCATGTACTGTTATAATTTCCACCCGGCACAGCCAGAAGAGGACTGGCCACCCCTCGGAGCCTGGTTCCTCTCTAGGTTTCTTCCTAGGTTCTGGCCTTTCTAGGGAGTTTTTCCTAGCCACCGTGCTTCTACATCTGCATTGCTTGCTGTTTGGGGTTTTAGGCTGGGTTTCTGTATAGCACTTTGTGACATCTGCTGATGTAAAAAGGGCTTTATAAATAAATGTAATTGATTGATCGATGAGAAGTTTGCAGTTGAAATCGCTTTTCACATGTGAGATAGCTGTTTTCACATGTTGAGCTGAAATTTTCACACGTAAAAAAAACAGACACATGAGGTCAGTTGTTCACATGTTATACATTTTGAGTTGACATGTTAACACTACTTCTTCACATGTGAGGCGAATAACATGTTTGGTACTGTATGTACATATAGGTAGGGATAAAGTGACTAGGCAACAACAAAGGAGTGGCTCAAGAAGAAGCACATTAAGGTCCTGGAGTGGCCTAGCCAGTCTCCAGACCTTAATCCCATAGAAAATCTGTTGAGGGAGCTCAAGGTTTGAGTTGCCAAACGTCAGCCTCGAAGTCTTAATGACTTGGAGAAGATCTGCAAAGAGGAGTGGTACAAAATCCCTCCTGAGATGTGTGCAAACCTGGTGACCAACTACAAGAAACGTCTGACCTCTGTGATTGCCAACAAGGGTTTTGCCACCAAGTACTAAGTCATGTTTTGCAGAGGGGTCAAATACTTATTTCCCTCATCAAAATGCAAACTATTTTATAACATTTTTCACGTGTTTTTCTGGATTTTTTTGTTGTATTCTGTCTCTCACTGTTCAAATAAACCTACCATTAAAATTATAGACTGATCATTTCTTTGTAAGTCGGCAAACGTACATAATCAGCAGGGGATCAAATACTTCTTTCCCCCACTGTACGTGCGGTAACTGTGGGGACAACATCGTCAATGCACTTATTAATGAAGTTAATGAAGCCGGTGCCATCGGATGAATACCGGAACATATTCCAGTCTGTGCTAGCCAAACAGTCCTATAGCTTAGCATCCACTTCATCGAACCACTTCCGTGTTGAGCACATCACTGGTACTTCCTGTTTGAGTTTTTGCTTGTAATTAGGAATCAGGAGGATAGACTTACGGTCAGATTTGCCAAATGGAGGACGAGGGAGAGATCTGTATGCTTCTCTGTGTGTGGAGTAAAGGTGATCTAGAGTTGTTTTGCCTCTAGTTGCACAGGTGACATGCTGGTAGAAATTAGGTAAAACCGATTTCAGTTTTCCTGCATTAAAGTCTTCGGCCACAAGGAGCGCTGCATCTGGGTGAGCATTTTCTTGTAGAAAGTTGGTTGAAATGTTACTGATAGTCTGTAGAGCATCTACAGATGGACTAGCAAAAGAAAGTGTTACCTTACAAATGTGTTAACACCCTTTACAAGCACAAACGCCCAACTACAAAGTTATTTATGGTTAAGTTGAAAATAGCAGCAAATAACCTCGGACAACCTCATCAACCTCAACCGCATGGCATTTCCAGTGGCACACACACACACACACACACGCACACACACACACACACACACGCACGCACGCACGCACGCACGCACGCACGCACGCACACACACACACACACACACACACACACACACTCTCTCTCTGGCTGTACTGTAGTAATTACTGTGCTGATAACCTGTCCTCTGGGTCCTGGCTCTAGGCTGTGAGTTATGACTTTAGTAGTAAATGATTTGTGGCCTAAGTGCCTCTCCATCCACCAGTATAGCCTCATTTATACCTGGCGCTAACATGGGTCCTTTGTCCTGATCTTGTCCACATTCTGATTGTGCCCACATTTCCAGAAATGTGTCTACACATGGTATTAAAATGTGTCTACCATGTCAGCATTGTGACCAGACTTCCAGGTCCCTCCCGGTTTGCAAATTATTTGACAGCTGTTCTTTCAAAATAATTTCTTTCTTCATTTTAGGACACATATTTATTCCATAAGTCAGTAGTGCCACCTGTCAATGATTTTAGAAGGTGGGATAGTGATGATTTCGGTCAGGGATGCAACTTTGATTTCAGTCAGGGATGCAACTTTGATTGGGATGAGGGCCACAAAAAATCATCATGAGGGGTTGCTTGCGTACTCACATTCAGAAACATATTGTATTTTTATTTACAAAATGATTGACACCCCTGTTTTCAATACCTTTCAATAGCTCACCATGCGAGGATAACGGCACTGAGCCTTTTTCTAAAATAATGTATGAGTTGGAGAACACATTGGGAGGGATACAGAATCCTTCCTGTTCCTTGATATCCTTCATCAAACCAAAGGTTTTCAATGTGTTTATGTCTGGAGACTAACCATTTATTTGTGGATGTTGATGTGTGATTAGTTTTATTGTCTTGCTGGAAGATTGCAGCCAAGTTTCAGCCTCCTGACAGAGGCAACCAGGTTTTTGGCTAAAATGTCCTGGCATTTGGGTAAAGTTCATGATGCCATGGAGAAATGGTCTAAGATCCCTCCCAATGTGTTCAACTCATAAGTGATTTTAGAAAAAGGCTCAGTGCTGTTATCCTAGCATGGTGAGCTATTGAAAGGTATTGAAAACAGGGGTGTCAATCATTTTATAAATAAGAATGGAATATGGATAGTCCTGAATGAATTGTGAATGATGATGAGTGAGAAAGTTACAGACGCACAAATAGCATATCCCCCAAAAAATGCTAACCTCCCCTGTTATTGTTATGGGTATGATTACAATGAGGGTCTTGAGGGTATAATATTTGTGCATCTAACTTTCTCACATAATCATTATTCACAATTCATTCAGGACTATCCGTAATCATGGTAGCATCCAGATGAATGTAGAAGTGTTTAGAAACATATGCTATTCTTATTTACAATAAAGTGACTCCAAATTACACAATACATTATTTACCATTCATTTTTATTGGGCACAACATAATCCAAAACACAACCAAAACAAACTGCAAATGCATCCAACAAGTTTGTAGAGTCATACGCTTGGTGTAGTCATTGTGTGCCAGGAATATGGAACCAAATTCTAAACTTTTAACTAAATGATATGCACAGTAAGTGAATTTCTCTAAAATAAATGACACCTTCAAATGTGGGGACTAGATACATAAACGGCATTCATGTATAAACGGTAAAACAGATATGCATGAAAATACCCTCAAATAAAATGGGACATTCTGTACTGTTGCCGCATATAAAACATTTGATCTCAAATCTAAAATGCTGGAATATGGAGACAAATTAGTTTAAGTTTCCCTGTCCATATAAATATGTACACTCTTAGAAGAAAAAAAATATTTGTGGAGAGATAGGATTCTACCAAGAACCATTTTGATCTGAAGAACCCTTTTTGGAAGACAAGGGTTCTTTCAAAGGCAAAGGGTTCTACCTAGAACAATACTTAGTAGAAGCACCTTCGGCAGTGATTACAGCTGGGTAAGTCTCTAAGAGTTTTCTACACCTGGATTGTGCAACATTTAGCCATTATTCTTTAAAAAATTCTTGAAGTTCTGTCAACTTGGTTGTTGATCATTGCTAGACAACCATTTTTAGGTCTTGTAGATTTAAGTCTAAACTTTAACTTGGCCACTCAGGAACATGTCTTCTTGGTAAGCAACTCCAGTGTAGATTTGGCCTTGTGTTAAAGGTGAAAGGTGAATTAATCTCCCAGTGTCTGGTGGAAAGCAGACTAAACCTGGTTTTCCTGAAGGTGTTTAGCTCCATTCTATTTATTTTTATCCTAAAAAACTCCCCAGTCCTTAACGATTACAAGCATACCCATAGCATGGTGCAGCCATCACTTTGCTTGAAAATATGGAGAGTGGTTCTCAATAATGTGTTGGAGTGGATTTGCCCCAAACACTTTGTATTCAGGACAAAAAGTGAATTGCTTTGCCACATTTTTGCAGTATTACTTCACTGCCATTTTGCAAACAGGATGCATGTTTTGGAATATTCTGTAAAGGCTTTTTTCTTTACACTCTGTAAATTAGGTTAGTATTGTGGAGTAACTACAATGTTGTTGATCCATCCTCAGTTTTCTCTTATCACAGCCAATAAACTCTGTAACTGTTTTAAAGTCCCCATTGGCCTCATGGTGAAATCGCTGAGCGGTTTCCTTCCTCTTCAGCAACTGAGTTAGGAAGGACGACTGTATCTTTGTAGTGACTGGGTGTATTGATACGACATCCAAAGTGCATCACTATGCTCAAAGGGATATTCAATGTCTGCTTTTTTAATTATTACCCATCTACCAATAGGTGCCTTTCTTTCCAAAGCATTGGAAAACCTCCCTGGTCTTTGTGATGGAATCTGTGCTTTAAATTCACTGCTTGACTGAGGGACCTTACAGATAATTGTATGTGTGAGGTACAGAGATGAGGTATCATGTTAAACACTATTATTGCACACAGAGTGAGTCCATGCAATTTATTAAGCAAATGTTTACTTCTGAACTTAATTAGACTTGCCATAACAAAGGGGTTGAATACTTATTGACTCAAGACATTTCAGCTTTTCATTTTAGTAAAAATTTCGAAAAACCGAATTACACTTTGACATTATGCGGTATTGTGTGTATGCCAGTGACAGAAAAATCTCAATTGAATCCATTCATGCTGTAACACAAAAATGTCAAGGGGTGTGAATACTTTCATGGTAACATAGCGTCTGTCAATGTCAACAGATTCTGGGATGTGACAACTAATGAGGAACTTTGTTCCGGTATGATGATTTTACGTCACTGATCATTTGGACAAATCACAATTTCTGCAGGTGTTTGCACAGATTCGCCCGACACACTGCTCATTCTAGTATCTTTTGTCATAGATCTCCCCGCAGAGTCTAATCGAGCATCTGACGTAATTCTGCAAGATTTTAGTTCTGGGTTTTCGAGATTAACAATACCCTACCAATAAACATCCATATCTATAACATAGACCCTTTATTTTCATGGTTTATTCCGCAATGAAGGTTTTGGCCCACTGTACTGTTTCTATAACTGCACTACTACTGTAGTCGCTGGAGAACTGAACAGAAATAAAGAGCTTACTGTGGCATTGTGTCACTCGCTAAGCCACAATGCATGCAGAGAGACAGCAATTAAGAATGCTTGGTGCATTTAAACTTGCACCATATCATTATTTGTAGAATAAAATAGTATTAGATTAGGCGTTAGGGTAGCTTCAGCCAAATCACATGCAGAGGGAGGAATGTAGAATAATGGACAATTCATGAATGAAGTCCGCTTTCAAACCAGCACAATACCACTGTTTGTAGAATTAGAAGTAGCATGTGTCGTAAATTAGATGTTAGGTTTAATACACTGACTGGCGCATTCATGACACTGACGATAAAAAGCTCTGTAGCTCAGCCTAATTGTTAGGCAGAGTCCTCAGAGTATCATTTGGTGTGATTGTTTGGATGAGCAGTGAAGGGGCCAAGGAGGGAGTGTGCAGCAGCAGGGCAGAGTGTGCAGAGGAGTATTTTTCTATTACAGGAGTAATATCAGCACCCTTACTTCCAACGGCTATGTCTGGACGCAATAATGTATCTCAAACTACCTGTTAAAGATGCTGATGTTACATAGTAAAACACATTTAAGATCAGTAATAGATGGTGGGATGGTGAGCTTTTATATGCTACAGAGCACTTTTTGACTCCACTGTCTTATCTTCCTATTGTGAACGCAATGGTATTGGCAAAGGAAAACAAGATTGAACAGCACAATAACCCTGAACCGAGTGCATTATCAAGTTAATAATAAGGCAACAGTAAACATGTCGAATGTCTCCCACGAATGATGCAGCAGACCACCCCCCCAATTGAGATATCGTGCGTGACTAACACATTTCAGTTATCATGTGTGACCACAGATTATCCATTATATTGACCAGATACTCAAGTGGCCGGTCTAACAATGAAAATACATTTCTTAAAAAATGTAAGGCAGTCAGCCCGGGTACCAGTCTTGACATTCAGGTAAATTTGACTACTGGCCCAAATGAGAAAATTACTGACCCAGGCCAAGATCACAGGAAAGCAAGTCATACATGCAGAATTTCAATCATGGGTGATTTCATGTTTCATTAGCAGTCTGAGGAAGTACCTTATATTATAGCCAACCATAACATCTGATATTTACACTGATTGTTTGGAAAACAAAAATAAAACCATTCACTTTCTCAATTATGACATGTAGCCTATTAAAAAACGGTTTAATTGTAATATTCCCCTCAGGAAATTAGCCCAATAACATAATGATGAAAAGAAAAGTCTTTAGGGCCTGTATATGGTCCTATTTTAGCAATAAACATTATCACCTGCCTGATGCAACACAGTGGCTACATGGCTGAAACATTCTCACCTGCCTGATGCAGCAGCATCGTGGCTACATGGCTGAAGCATTATCACCTGCCTGACGCGGCATTATCCCCTGCCTGATGCAGCAGCATCATGGCTACACGGCTGAAGCATTATCACCTGCCTGAAGCAGCAGCATCATGGCTAAATGGCTGACGCATTATCACCTGTCTGATGCAGCATCGTGGCTACATGGCTAAGGCATTTTCACCTGCCTGATGAAGCATATTGGCTACATGTCTGAAGCATTATCACCTGCCTGATACAGCATCGAAGCTACATGGCTGAAACATTATCATCTACCTGATGCAGCAGCATCGTGGCTACATGGCTGAAGAATTATCAATTGCCTGAAGCAGTAGCATCATGGCTACATGGCTGAAGCATTATCAACTGTCTGATGCAGCAGCATCATGGCTACATGGCTGAAGCATTACCACCTGCCTGATGCGGCAGCATCTTGGCTACATGTCTGAAGCATTATCCCCTGTCTGATGCAGCATCATGGTTACATGGCTGAATAATTATGACCTTTCTGATGCAGCATCGTGGCTACATGGCCAGGGCATTATCACCTGCCTGATGCAGCATCATGGCTACATGGCTGAAGCATCACAACCTGCCTGATGCAGCAGCATCTTGGCTACATGTCTGAAGCATTATCCCCTGTCTGATGCAGCATCATGGTTACATAGCTGAAGAATTATCATCTGTCTGATGCAACATTGTTGCTACATGGCTGAAGCATGGGGTTGCTCCTCTGCATTGCTTACCACAATTGGTTAACATTAGGTTGATACGATCACAGACTCTAATATGATCTCATTGCTTGTTATATGTCCTAAAAAAAAACTCTCACTGAAAGGAATAGAATCATGTGATGTTTACAGTGTTACTAAATAGGCTACAGTGTAATTGTGTGAATTTTACAGTGAATATAGATCTACCGTTTATGCTTTTGAATGGCAGACGGGTTTGCTGTGGTTACTTTTTTTATTGTCATGCCAGACACTCAAGATTGCAAAACGCTGCCAATAGAGTATAGATCAATAGGTCAAACAAGGAAATGGGTCCAATCGTTTTTCCACTGTTCCAATATTCCAGGATTTTAGAAACAATAGTGGATTTTAGAAACACTTACAATAAGGGCTGTGCTTTGATAACCGTCCAGGACAGAGTGACTTTTATCAATATATGCACCTGTATTTACTAATTAGCTGATAATGTGACGATCATAAAGAACTACAAATTCAATCATGATCTGGACCAGACTGCCGAATTGAGGAAAAAGTAAGAATCTCTGTATTAACTATCTAATGTTAGCTAAATGTAATAATAAATAAGGCTACATTTCTTTAAATGGACAATTCTGTGAACTGTCTTGATCAAGTTTTAAATTGACACAATACCTGTTAGCAAAGGTGTCAGCTAGAGATGATGTGCAGGACCTAGCAGAGATTTTGTTCACACGACCTAGAATACCTCATAATCAAATGGCGACCGTATTACCTCCCAAAATAATTATCTTCGGTTATAGTCACAGCCGTGTATATTCCCCTTCAAGCCGTTACCATGACGGCCCTCAAGGAACTACACTGGACTTCATGTGTAACCGATGTGAAATGGCTAGCTAGTTAGCGGGGTGCGCGCTAATAGCGTTTCAATCGGTGACGTCACTCGCTCTGAGACCTTGAAGTAGTTGGGTAATGATGCTTCGAGGGTGGCTGTTGTCGATGTGTGCAGAGGGACCCTGGTTCGAGCCCAGCCCAGGCAGGGGCGAGGAGAGGGACGGAAGCTATACTGTTACATTGATGCTGTTGACCCGGATCACTGGTTGCTGCGGAAAAGGAGAAGATCAAAAGGGGGGTGAGTGTAACTGATGTGAAATGGCTAGCTAGTTAGCGGGGTGTGCGCTAATAGCGTTTTAATCGGTGACGTCACTCGCTCTGAGACCTTGAAGTAGCGGTTTTTGTGGAGCGATGGGTAATGATGCTTCGAGGGTGGCTGTTGTCGATGTGTGCAGAGGGACCCTGGTTCGAGCCCAGGTAGGGGCGAGGTGAGGGATGGGAGCTATACTGTTACACATGCAAACTGGAAACCATAGATCCTGAGGCCGCATTTATTGTAGCTGGGGATTTTAACAAAGCAAATTTGAGGAAAACGCTACCGACGTTCAATCAACAGATTGACTCGCGCTGGGAAAACACTCGACCACTGCTATTCTCTCTTCCGGGATGCCTACAAGACCCTCCCCTGCTCTCCCTTCGGCAAATCAGATCACCACTCCATTTTGCACCTCCCTTCCTATAAACAGAAACTCAAACAGGAAGTACCCATGCTAAGGTCTATTCTACGCTGGTCTGACCAATCGGAATCCATGCTTCAAGATTGTTTTGATCACGAAGACTGGTATACGTTCCGGGTAGCCTCAGAGAATAACATTTAGGTATACACGGACACAGTGACTGAGTTCATCAGGAAGTGTATAGGGGATGTTGTTCCCACTGTGACTATTTAAACCTACCCAAACCAGAAAACAAACAATCCGTAAGGCAATCAAACAGGCAAAACGTCAGTACAGAGACAATGTCGAGTTGCAATTCAATGGCTCAGACACGAGACGTATGTGGCAGGGTCTACAGACAATCACGGATTACAAAGGGAAAACCAGCCACGTCGCGGACACCGACGTCTTGCTACCGGACAATCTAAACACCTTCTTTGCCAGCTTTGAGGATAACACAGTGCCATCGACGCGGTCCGCTCCCAAGGACTGTGAGCTCTCGTTCTCCATGGCCGATGTGAGTAAGACATTTAATCGTGTTAACACTCGCAAGGCTCAGACGGCATCGTTAGCCGCATCCTCAGAGCATGCGCAGACCAGCTGACTGGAGTGTTTACAGACATATTCAATCTCTCCCTATCCCTGTCTGCTGTCCCCACTTACTTCAAGATGTCCACCGTTGTTCCTGTACTCAAGAAAGGGACGGTAACTGAAATAAATGACTATCGCCCCGTGGCACTCACCTCTGTCATCATGAAGTGCTTTGAGAGGCTAGTTTTGGATCAAATCACCTCTACCTTATCTGACACCGTAGACCCACTTCAATTTGCTAACCGCCCCAATAGATCCACAGATGATAAAATCGCCATTGCACTACACACCTTGTAAGAATGCTGTCCATTGACCATAGCTCAGCCTACAACTCTATAATACCCTCCAAGCTCACAATCAAGCTCAGGGCCCTGGGTCTGAACACCACCATGTGCAACTGGGTCCTGGACTTCCTGGCTGCCCCCAGGTGGTGAAGGTAGGAAACTACACCTCCACTTCACTGATCATCAACACAGGGTCCCCACAAGGGTGAGTGCTCAGCCCCCTCCTGTACTCCCTGTTCACCCATGACTGCACACACCTCCAACTCAATTATCAAGTTTTCAGATTACATTTTTACCTTTATTTAACTAGGCAAGTCAGTTAAGAACAAATTCTTATTTTCAATGACAGCCTAGGAACAATGGGTTAACTGCCTTGTTCAGGGGCAGAATGACTGATTTGTACCTTGTCAGCTCAGGGATTTGAACTTGCAACCTTCCGGTTACTAGTCCAACACTAACCACTAGGCTACCCTGCCTCCCCAGATGACACAACCATAGTAGGCCTGATTACCAACAATGACGAGACAGCCTACAGGGAGGAGGTGAGGGCCCTGGTGGAATGGTGCCAGGAAAATAACCTCTCCCTCAACGTCAACAAAACAAAGAAGTTGATCGTGGACTTCAGGAAACAGCAGAGGGAGCACGCCCCTATCCACATTGACGGGACTGCAGTGGAGAAGGTAAAGCTTCAAGTCCATTGACGATCTGAAATGGTCCACCCACACAGACAGTGTTATCGCCTCTTCAATGTCAGAAGGCTGAAGACATTTGGCATGGCCCCTAAGATCCTTGCACAATTGAGAGCATCCTGTCGGGCTGTATCACCGCCTGGAACGGCAACTGCACTATCCTCAACCACAGGGCTCTCCAGAGGGGGGTGCGGTCTGCCAAATGCATCACCGGGGGCACACTACCTGCCCTCCAGGACACCTACAGCACCCGATGTCACAGGAAGGCCAAAAAGATGATCAAGGACATCAACCACCCGAGCCACTGCCTGTTCACCCTCTATCTTCCAGAAGATGATGTCAGTACAGGTGCATCAAAGCTGGGACAGAGAGACTGAAAAACAGCTTCTCAAACCATCAGATTTTTAAATAGCCATCACTAGCCGGCTACCACCCGGTTACTCAATCCTGCACCTTAGAGGCTGCTGCCCTATATACAGACATGGAATCACTGGTCACTTTAATAATGGAACACTAGTCACTTTAATAATGTTTACATACTGCTTTACTCATTTCATATGTATATACTGTATTATATTCTACTGTATTTTATCCAATGCCACTCCGACATCGCTCATCCTCATATTGATATATTTCTTAATTCCATTATTTTACTTTTAGATTGATGTGTATTGTTGTGAATTGTTAGATATTATTGCACTGTTGGAGCTAGGAACACAAGCATTTCACTACACTTGCAATAACATGTGTTTAAAATGTGTATGTGTCCAATACAATTTGATTTAATTACATTTGTAGTTTTGCCTGACGTGTACTTTGATGCTAATTAGCATTTAAAATCTGACAGTAAATAGAGTCGAATATATAAAAGTCCCCTTGTCCGTGAGAGATTTATATGGTTATCAAAATGTCATGCCAGGGTAAGCCTACACAAAACACAGCCCTTATTTTAGGTGTTTCTAAAATCCACTATGGGATAAATTTATGGTGGAAAAAACGATTGGAACAATTTCCCTTCTTGGCCGCTAGGTTTTATGGGTATTATGACACCTACACTGTAGGGCTCCATTGAGCCAAAAATGGAGTTGAGAAATAAATCATACATCACTGAAAAGCTGGGTTGGGGTCCCGCTCTTTTTAATAATTGCCATCAAAACTGTTGTATTTTCCCAAGATTGTATTTAGTAATGTTGCTCAGTGATGCAATGACTAGGCTTTTAAGAACACACAGCTCCATAGTGTAGTCCTGTGTAAAACATTTCTTTGCTAATAATGACATTGCTGTGTCGGCTATATAAAAAAGAAGACTGAAAAGCAGGTGGACGACTTTTGAATGAGCGTGCCGGTGTTCAACTATGAATTAATGGGCTTCGTCCTCTGCTGAGCTGGGTCTGGTGCGAGTATCCAGGACGTAGCCTACTGAGGCGGGGCTCACTCAAGACAGAGAGGGAATGCTTTGACATTTTTCCCTCCGCTTGGAAACTAAATGCTGGTTGATACCAAGTGTGAAGCGTCAGATATCAGGAAGATTAACAAGGATTAAATACAAATATATAAAATTAAAATAATTCTGTTTCGTATTTTGAAAATGTACTGACCCAAGCCGGCCGGAAGGCTTGATTTAACTGTCCCGGTGAGCTCGGTAGATGTTAAGCAAGCGGACAGCCCTGAATGTCAAGACCTGCAGTCTCTTTAGCTAATTCACCTGTACTTCATGTCATGTGCCAAAGAAAAAACGCCACCTGCTGGATCTCTATGGCAAGACGCATTATTCCCCCAAGTTTCGTCCAAATCGGGCCTGTGTTGTCTGAGATATTGCGTCCGACTAACGGATGGACGGACATCGATCGATAGTCCCCTCCACGATCTCATAATTTTAAAATCTTTTTATTTCACCTTTATTTAACCAGGTAGGCTAGTTGAGAACAAGTTCTCATTTACAACTGCGACCTGGCCAAGATAAAGCAAAGCAGGTCGACACATACAACAACACAGAGTTACACATGGAATAAACAAACATACAATCAATAATACAGTAGAAAAATCTATATACAGCATGTGCAAATGAGGTAGGATAAGAGCGGTAAGGCAATAAATAAATCGTGGGGGACAATTAAGAAAATGAGACGTCGGGTGTTGATCTAGTTCTCTTCATTAGAAGCTGTCACACATTTACTTTAGTTTGATTTAGACAACAAATGCATCCAACCTTGGATCCAGTGGCAGCTTTTATCTTCAATGTATTCTCCGTTTTTCAAAGTGAGCCTAGTGATTCTGAAAGTCAATATCCTTCCCAACATTCCAGTAGCTTCCCTCAGCCCTTTGAAGAGGATGGGATCCATACTGAATGGCATCAATTTTCATCCAAATTAGAATCTTTATCTCAGTTTAGTTCACCTACATGTTGCTGCCTTCCTTCTGCTTGCCTCTTGTGTGAGGGAGAAAGAGAGGGGCAATGCATTTTCATGGACAAACGAACTTCAGATAAAAATAGCTTATCCAGCTCTGGGATTTGGCTGCTATGCTTTGTAGCAGGAATTACATTTGTTTGTGTTGTTCCAAACAGCGCAAGTACAGCTGGGACACTGTAGAGGGAGGGAGGTGGACTGGTAAGAGGGGAGGAGATAGAGGGAGGGTGTGAAGAGAGATAGAGAGAGTGGGGGTAGAGAGAGAGAGAGAGAAAGAGAGAGAGAAGAAGGGGGTGGAGCGAGAGAGAGCGAGAGAGAGAGAGAGAGCGAGAGAGAGAGAGAAAGAATGGAAGCAAAGTAGCTCATGTTTACACACACACACAGACACACACACATACATTGTACATTGTGTCAACAGTTCCCCAGTCCTCAATGGAAGAGAGGAACCGGCAGGAGAGTAGATTAAGATTTAGTGTCTCAGTGTTTCAGAGTATAAAGAAAGATGATGATCCCAAATGGCACCCTATTCCCTTTATAGGGCTCTGGTCAAAAGTAGTGCACTATAAAGGGAATATGGTGCCATTTGGGACTCTGGCTAACTGACTAATGTATGATTATCAAACATGATTAAACCTTCACATAGCCTACCGGTTACTATAACACTCTGTTATACTGTGACGCACTGGAAAATCAGTCATTTGAGGAAGCCTATCAGATTATTAAACACCATACCGTTAGGTATGATTGAGACACTAGATTGTTGGAGATGAAGAAACAACTGCTCAATTGGTTAATGTCTGATTATTATTAAACACATTTAGGCCTGCTGAAGTCGACAGTACAGTGGGCCTACATCAACTGTGAAGAGTGAAAGGTCTCTGTCAGGGTTGAGGGGACCTCTGCTCTCTTGAGAAGTGTGTTCTTTGACCCCTTCTCCATTAGTTAGGAAAATCAGTCAGTGTCAGAGAGTTGAGGTAATCACTGCTCTGTTTACATCTTCCTCCTCCTCTTCATCATCATCTTCTTCTTCTTAGTCTTCTTCAGAGAGTTGAGGTGAACATTGCTCTGTTTGAAAGACTGCTCTTCGACAACTTCACTGTTATCAGAAGTCAAAATTGAAGAGAAGAACTCCACCTCTGTAATGATGATGTCCTTCAAAGATCACATCGACCACAGTGTTGTACTAAAGTTAACCCCTGTCATTTAACACAACTGTACAAAAACTGAAAGAGTGCATCTTGCGCCTCAGGACATGTAAAGAAAGACAGAAGTAACAGAGAGTACTCCACATGCCAGTTCACGTAGTCAGGTGGAACAAGACATGAAGCACAGCTGACCTCTATTTGGTGGAGAACAAAAGCTTTGAAAGTTTAGTTACATGAGGTAGAAATTTGAGAAATGTCTCTTCTCGAGGGTAATTCCCTGATCTTGTCAAAAAAAAACTTTACTTTGGTAATCTTCTGATGTTTCATTTTCTTTGGGAGCCACACAAACAGACAGCATCATTAGCTGAAAATAGTCTTCCCATTACGTGCAAGGTCAATGCTTTAAGCTCTGCAAACACAGATTCAAACATGTCTTCAGTTTTGTCCTGGATGTCTCATATCATAACAAAGAGCTTCATTCAACATGTTCTGTAGATAAACTGAAAGCACGTCTTTGTTCCAAATGGCTTCCTATTCCCTTTCAAAAGTAGTGCACTATATAAGGAATAGGTGCCATTTGGGAGGCATCTGAACAGAGAGCATCATTAAATGGAAAATAGACCTCCTATTACGTGAGGTAAATGCTTTTAGCTCTGCAAACACAGACTGAAGTTTAGTTTGCATCAGCTGTATCCTGGATGTCTCGCATCATAATAAAAAGCTTCCTTATAATATAGAACATCCTGCATGGGACATAGTTGCAGTATTCATTGACCTTTTTAATGAGATTCTTCATTCAACATGTTCTGCATATAAACTGAAAGCAAATCGCACTATATTCCCTTTAAAGTGCACTACTTTGACCAGGGCTCATAGGGACTATATATGGGGAATATGGTGACATTTGGGGGGGACACAAACTGAGAGCATCATTGAAAGAAAATAGTCTTCCCACTTTATAGATCAAAGCTTTTAGCTCCGGCAAACACAAACTTCCTTTTTAATTATCTCTAGTAGTTCAATAACAAGGTTGTTCTTATCATCATCACCCGATTTCCTGAGAAAAAGCACAATAAGACATTAAGATTTAAAGGATGACTGCTTTTTTTAACTAATAACCCAAATATACTTTAAATAAGACACGGATGAAGAGTAACTGTGTTGCTGCCTCCTATTAGTGACACTCAGACAACACACACGAGCACACACACAGACACGCACAAACGCACGCACGCACACACACACTGCTTCACAAGTCGTTAAGGTTTCCTTGTGTTGATTTTCCAACAGCCAGTTAAGAACCTAGTGCACTAATGAAAGAAAATGAAAAGCAACAGCTCTGAAAAGCGTTCTGCGATTCAATTGGACATTAATAAATGCATTAGCCTTACTTGTGTTAAAGCATTATTATCGTGTTAACTTGGTGGAACAGAACTATGTAGAATATGCTAATGAATTCTGGCTTCCTGTTTAAAATAAATAAATAAAAGCTTTGCCTTTCTTGCACTAACATACACAATTGTACTTTCTTAGTAGCACTGACTTTGCTGATAGCTGCTTTGTGGAAAAGTGTTACTTCCTGTGATATGTATTTACCTTTATTTAATCAGGGAGTCACCATTGAGACCAGTGTTTCTTTTATGAGGGAACAACACAACCCTAGTTATTTCAACTGGAAACAACCCAACCCTAGTTATTTCAACTGGAAACAACCCAACCCTAGTTATTTCAACTGGAAACAAGCCAACCCTAGTTATTTCAACTTTAAACAACACAACCCTAGTTATTTCAACTGTAAACAAGCCAACCCTAGTTATTTCAACTGGAAACAACCCAGCCCTAGTTATTTCAACTGGAAACAAGCCAACCCTAGTTATTTCAACTGGAAACAACCCAGCCCTAGTTATTTCAACTGGAAACAACCCAACCCTAGTTATTTCAACTGGAAACAAGCCAACCCTAGTTATTTCAACTGGAAACAACCCAGCACTAGTTATTTCAACTGGAAACAACCCAGCCCTAGTTATTTCAACTGGAAACAACCCAGCCCTAGTTATTTCAACTGGAAACAAGCCAACTCTAGTTATTTCAACTGGAAACAACACAACCCTAGTTATTTCAACTGGAAACAAGCCTGCCGTAGTTATTCCAACTGTAAACAACACAACCCTAGTTATTTCAACTGGAAACAAGCCAACTCTAGTTATTTCAACTGTAAACAACCCAGCCCTAGTTATTTCAACTTTAAACAACACAATCCCTAGTTATTTCAACTGGAAACAAGCCAACTCTAGTTATTTCAACTGGAAACAACCCAACCCTAGTTATTTCAACTGTAAACAGCACAACCATAGTTATTTCAACTGGAAACAAGCCAACCATAGTTATTTCAACTGGAAACAACCCAGCCCTAGTTATTTAAACTTTAAACAACACAACCCTAGTTATTTCAACTGGAAACAACCCAACCCTAGTTATTTCAACTGGAAACAAGCCAACTCTAGTTATTTCAACTGGAAACAACCCAACCCTAGTTATTTCAACTGTAAACAGCACAACCATAGTTATTTCAGCTGGAAACAAGCCAACCATAGTTATTTCAACTGTAAACAACAAAACCCTAGTTATTTCAACTGTAAACAAGTCAACCCTATTTATTTCAACTGGAAACAACCCAGCCCTAGTTATTTAAACTTTAAACAACACAACCCTAGTTATTTCAACTGGAAACAACCCAGCCCTAGTTATTTCAACTGGAAACAAGCCAACCCTAGTTATTTCAACTGGAAACAAGCCAACCCTAGTTATTTCAACTGGAAACAAGCCAACTCTAGTTATTTCAACTGGAAACAACCCAGCCCTAGTTATTTCAACTGGAAACAAGCCAACCCTAGTTATTTCAACTGGAAACAAGCCAACCCTAGTTATTTCAACTGGAAACAAGCCAACTCTAGTTATTTCAACTGGAAACAACCCAGCCCTAGTTATTTCAACTGGAAACAAGCCAACCCTAGTTATTTCAAATGAAAACGACGCAACCCTAGTTATTTCAACTGGAAACGACACATGCCCGCTATGAATCAGGTAAACTAATATACTTGAGGAAATACTGTATGCTTTGAACACACAAACCTTCAACTCTTTGCCTGATTTGAGGATAGTACAGTGCCACCGTTGCGGCCCGCTAACAAGGACTGCCCCCCCCTTCCCGGTGGCTGACGTGAGTAAAACATTTAAACGTGTTAACCTTCGCAGGGTTGCTGTCCTAGATGGCATCCCTAGCCGCGTCCTCAGCGCATGCGCAGACCAGCTGGCTGGGGTGTTTACTGACATATTCAATCGCTCCCTATCCCAGTCTGTTGTGCCCACATGCTTCAAGATGGCCACCATTGTTCCTGTACCCAAGTTGGCAAAGATAACTGAACTAAATGACTACTGTCCCATAGCACTCACTTCTGTCATCATGAAGTGCTTTGAGAGACTAGTCAAGGATCATATCACCTTCACCTTACCGGCCACCCTAGACCCACTTCAGTTTGCATACCGCCCCAACAGGTCCACAGACGATGCAATCACCATCCCACTGCACACTGCCCTATTCCATCTGGACAAAAGGAATACCTATGTAAGAGTGCTGTTCATTGACTACAGCTCAGCATTCAACACCAAAGTACCCTCCAAGCTCATCATCAAGCTGAAGGCCCTGGGTATCATGTGCAATTGGGTCCCACAAGGGTGCGTGCTCAGCCCCCTCATGTACTCCTTGTTCACCCACGACTGCGTGGCCATGCAGGCCTCCAACTCAATCATCAAGTTTGCAGACGACACAACAGTAGTGGGCTTGATTACCAACAACGACATGGACAGCCTACATGGAGGAGGTGAGGGCACTTGGAGTGTGGTGTCAGGAAAACCTCCTCTCACTCAACGTCAACAAAACAAAGGAGATGATCGTGGACTTCAGGAAACAGCAGAGGGAGCACCCCCCATCCACATCGAAGGGACAGCAGTGGAGAAATTGGAAAGTTTTAAGTTCCTTGGCGTACACATCACAGACAAACTGAAATCATCCACCCACACAGACAGTGTGGTGAAGAAGGCGGAACAGAGCCTCTTCAACCTCAGGAGGCTGAAGAAATTTGGCTTGTCACCCAAAACCCTTACAAACATTTACAGATGTATAATCGAGAGCATCCTGTCGGGCTGTATCACAGCCAGGTACGGCAACTGCACCGCCCTCAACCGCAAGGCTCTCCAAAGGGTGGTGTGGTCTGCACAATGCATCACCAGGGCAAACTACCTGCCCTCCATGACACCTACAGCACCCGATGTCACAGGAAGGCCAAAAAGATCATCAAGGACATCAACCACCCGAGCCACTGCCTGTTCGCCCCGCTATCATCCAGAAGGCGAGGTCAGTACAGGTGCATCAAAGCTGTCCTTAAGCCATTATGCTATGGAAGTATGCTTGGGGTCATTGTCCATTTGGAAGACCCATTTGTGACCAAGCTTTAACTTCCTGACTGATGTCTTGAGATGTTGCTTCAATATATCCACATCATTTTCCTCCCTCATGATGCCATCTATTTTGTGAAGTGCACCAGTCCCTCCTGCAGTAAAGCACCCCCACAACATGATGCTGCCACCCCCGTGCTTCACGGTTGGGATGGCGTTCTTTGGCTTGCAAATCTCCAACCTTTTTCCTCCAAACATAACGATGCTCATTATGGCCAAGCAGTTCTATTCTTGTTTCATCAGACCAGAGGACATTTCTCCAAAAATAATGATCTTTGTCCCCATGTGCAGTTGCAAACCATAGTCTGACTTTTTTATGGTGTTTTTTGAGCAGTGGCTTCTTCCTTGCTGAGCGGCCTTTCAGGTTATGTCGATATAGGACTCGTTTTACTGTGGATATAGATACATTACTACCGGTTTCCTCCAGCATCTTCACAAGGTCCTTTGCTGTAGTTCTGGGATTGATTTGCACTTTTCTCACCAAAGTACGTTAATTTCCAGGAGACAGAACACGTCTCCTTCCTGAGCTGTATGACGACTGTGTGGTCCCATGGTGTTTATACTTGCGCACTATTGTTTGTACAGATGAACGTGATACCTTCAGGTGTTTGGAAATTGCTCCCAAGGATGAACCAGATTTGTGGAGGTCTCCAAAATGTTTTCTGAGGTCTTGGCTGATTTCTTTTGATTTTCCCATGATGTCAAGCAAAAAGCCACTGAGTTTGACGGTAGACCTTGAAATACATCCACAGGTACACCTCCAATTGATTCAAATGATGTCAATTAGCCTATCAGAAGCTTCTAAAGCATGACATAATTTTCTGGAATTTTCCAAGCTGTTTAAAGGCACAGTCAACTTAATGTATGTAAACTTCTGACCCACTGGAATTGTGATACAGTGAATTATAAGTGAAATAATCTGTCTGTAAACAATTCTTGGAAAAATTACTTGTGTCATGTACAAAGTAGATGTCCTAACCGACTTGCCAAAACAATAGTTTGTTAACAAGATATTTGTGGAGTGGTTGAAAAACGAGTTTTAATGACTCCAACCTAAGTGCATGTAAACTTCCGACTTCAACTGTATCTTTGTGCAGTTAGAAGGAAGTTGCGAACTAGCATTAGTGTGATTGCTAACTAGCATTAGCACAATGACTGGAAGTCTATGGGAACAGCAGTTCCTGTGGACTTCCAGCCATCTTTCTAGCACTAGTTAGTATTGGCTTGTGAAATTACCTCTAACTTCCTTCATACTGGACACGGATAAATAAAAATGGTATCCACAAGTTCATCTGCCTCTGGGTGAAGCCTCATTGCCAAAATCCCAAGCTATCCCTTTAAGATGAATACTCTAACTGTAAATCCTTCTGGATAAGAGTGTCTTCTAGATTACTTTAATATAAAGGGTACAGTCTGAGTTTCGGCAACAACAAAAACATGACAGCCTGGCCCTGCCGCCGTATTTACATTGTCCCATCATATGTCAAGTGGCGCAGTGGTCTAAGGCACTGCATCTCAGTGCCTGAGGCATCACTACAGACACCCTGGTTTGAATCCAGGCTATATCACAACCGGCCGTAATTGGGAAGCACACAATCGGCCCAGCGTTGGCCGGGTTTGGCCGGTGTAGGCTGTCATTGTAAATAAGAATTTGTTCTTAACTGTCTTGCCTAGTTAAATAAAGGTTAAATAAAAAACAAAACCTGTATGTTTTGTGTAGCAGGATATATTGTATACAGAGACTCCACAGGAGAGTGTAATAGAAATGTGTGTGTGTGTGTGTGTGTGTGTGTGTGTGTGTGTGTGTGTGTGTGTGTGTGTGTGTGTGGACATGTTTAACTTTTCTTGTGGGGACTTTTGTTAAACAAACAAACATTTGACCAACTGGGGACATTATTGGTCACCAAGAGGTCAAATGCTATTTCTAGGGGCTTTTAGAATTATGTTAAGGGTTAGGGTTAGGAGATAGGTTTAGCTTTAGAATTAGGGTTAGGGTTAAGGCTAGGTTTTTGGGTTAAGGTTAGGGTTAGGGTAAGGTTTAAGAGGGTTTCTGTTTATGCTGGTACCAAACCATGGGTTGCACTGGCCTATTGCAACGTATTGCCCTGTTTCTATATTGTACATCATACCGGTCTGGAGAGGGTGAGAGAACATGAAAGGCCGAGAGTAAGGGTAAGAGTGCGGGTTAGGGTTAGGGAAAATAGGATTTTGAATGGGACGGAATCGCTGAAGTGCGTGCGTGCGTGCGCGTGTGTATCACAGTCTGATTGTTGGTTGGTGTGACGATATTGCCAGGAGGAATTAAATGTAGCTTTATCATTAATTAGTCTCCCAAATAACACATCTTTACAAAGAAGATCCAGGCTTAGCAGCACAGAGACAGATAGCCTTGATTGCATTTTGGATTTCTTCACACACGCACACACACAGAAAGGCCTTGGGGTCCTCCGATACACCCAAGCACTGTTGCTATAGCAGCAGACAGAAGACGGTGAGCCCCTGCATACTGTATATTCAGAGTGTAAAAGGTGAATGGGGGTTGTGTGTGTGTGTGTGTGTGTGTGTAGAGCGATTAACCAACATTTTGTTTTGGGGGGTTTAATTAAACAACTACTAGACCGACGTCGGTTCAATTCCATTTTTTTTGAAAACTGTTTATTTAGTTTTACACACAAGACAACACAAAACAATATAAATAATATACTAAACTAGAAAAAATACACTCAAAAAAATTGCTTTAAAGATACCGTACTTTAGACAAGTTAAATACAACGGGCAGAAGGCTACAAAGGTTAAAGGGCAATCTGTAGTACAGGGACAGAGCGGACACCTCACCATTGTTCCTGTAAACAGACAAGGGATAGGGGTAGAGAAATGTAACCACTCACACACAGTCATGGCCACAGACTGACCATCCCCTGGACCAAAAAGAAAGTTTACAATGCTTTAAAATATATATATATATATATTTTTTTTAAAGCATTGTAAACTTTATATATATAATAATTGTATGTAAGCGTGAACAAGGCAAAACAAGCTCACATTTTAGTCTCTGACCGGGGAAGATGAACAAGGCATCCGCAGGTCACAATCAATAAGCACATCAATCTTAATGTCCACCCCCCCCAAAAAAAAACACAAAGAAATGCTCATCCAACCCTTAAGTCACAGGGGAGTCAAATACAGACTTATTTTTGTTTTAATATGAATGACATCAGAGGATGGACTGTTTAAAGTAAGACCGGAATGGAGCCCAAGCCTCATAAAACAGTTTGGGGTTCCCACGTGTATTGAATTACCTTTTAATGTAGTTTCAGAGAGCACAACACATCTCTCACCCAATATTTATAAGATGGGGGAGCTGCCATCTTCCAGTTCTGTAGTATTAGCCGTCTAGCTAAAAGAGTTGTATAAGCAACAGTGTCCAACTGAATTCTTGACAGGGGGGTACCTATGGGCAGTGCTCCAAAAAGGGCTGTAAGGGGAGACGGATCTATAACAGTGTCATGTACATCAGAGAAACATTTCAATATTAATTCCCAGAAACCTGATAGTTTATGACAGCCCCAAAAGATATGCAACAGTGTGGCTTGTTCCGTTTTACATCTGACACAGGTAGGATCAAAATCAGAGAATATTCTTCCAAGTTTGGCCCTGGACCAGTGGATACGGTGAACCACCTTGAATTGAATGAGGCTGTGTCTAGTGCTAAAAGAGCACGAATGCACCCTGTGCAGCACAGATTCCCAGGTGTCTTCCCCAAGTTCCTCCCCCAAATCCTTTTCCCATCGAGTCTTGCCTAGATTCAGCTTGTACCCTGAGATTGATCCAAACTTTTTAAGACAGATAAGGCACGTGGCAATGAAGTATCAGGGTTGGAGATAAACAAAAGGAGGTCGTCAGCATATAGCAAGACTTTCTGCTCTAAGCCTGTCCTGGTTATACCTTGAATGGCATCATTAGAGCGTAGTGCAATGGCGAGAGGCTCGATTGCCAAAGCAAACAACAAGGGGGAGAGTGGACAACCCTGTCTGGATCTGTGGTGCAAGGGAAAATAGTCAGAGGACAAGTTGTTAGATCGTACCAAAGCCATGGGACAAAAATAAAGAATCTTAATCCACGCAATGAATTTGGGGCCAAAGCCAAATCTATAAAGGGCAGCTGTTAGGTAGTCGCCCTCAACACGGTCAAAAGCATTTTCCGCATCAAATGAGACCACCACCTCCGGGTCCCCTGACGCTGGGGAGTACAGTATATTCATAAGGCGTCTAATATTGAAAAACAAATGCCTATTTCTCACAAAGCCAGTCTGGTCAGAGTATATATTCCCACATTGATTACTTCTTTTTGGACAAAAAACTTCTGCCTAACCTTCGGCGGTGTACTTACGAGAGTATTGTTATTTCTGACCATTCACCATTAGTGCTTGAACTAAACTTCTTTTGATTTTCCCATGATGTCAAGCAAAGAGGCAATGAGTTTGAAGGTAGGCCTTGAAATACATCCACAGTTACACCTCCAATTGTCTCAAATTATGTCAATTAGCCTATCAGAAGCTTCTAAAGCCATGACATAATTTTCTGGAATTTTCCAAACTGTTTAAAGGCACAGAAACTGGACAGAAACGTTTATACTAAAAACGGCCAATCTTCCTCTGGGAAGACTACAGGTGGACAGCAACCCTCTCAATCAGCTAAGGGCTGTTTATCTTCATCCATCTTTCTCTTCTTTGCCTTTAAACTTCTGACCCACTGGAATTGTGATACAGTGAATTATAAGTGAAATAATCTGTCTGTAAACAATTGTTGGAAAAATTACTTGTGTCATGCACAAAGTAGATGTCCTAACCGACTTGCCAAAACTATAGTTTGTTAACAAGAAATTTGTGGAGTGGTTGAAAAACGAGTTTTAATGACTCCAACCTAAGTGTATGTAAACTTCCGACTTCAACTGTACCTGGCGTTGAATTAATTTCTAGGAATAAGGTGATTACAGAAGAAATTAAATTGACAAACTCCTTATCTGAGAGTAAAAAGGGGTTAAGACGCCATTGATAACACACAGGAGGTCGCTGGGGAAACTCTAGTTCAAGCACTAATGGTGAATGGTCAGAAATAACAATACTCTCGTAAGTACACTGCCGAAGGTTAGGCAGAAGTTTTTTGTCCAAAAATAAGTAATCAATACGGGAATATGTTTGATGAACATGAGAATGAAACAAATTCTGTCTATCTGTAGGGTGTAGGAAATGCCAGGACTCACACATAGCATATTTCTGAAGAAAAGATTGAATAAGTTGGGCACATTTAGATGGACCTGTAGTTCTTTGTGAGGACTTGTCAAGAACTGGGGACATTGTACAGTCCCCCCCCTAAAATCAACAATTGGGAATCTAAATTGGGTATAGCAGATAAAAAGGAATAAATTAAACTTGTGTCATCCTAATTGGAAGCATAAACACTAGCCAAAACAAGAGGGGTAGAAAACAGTTTACCAGTTACTATGACGTATCGTCCCTTAGGATCAGCAATAACATCAGAAGCTACAAGGGAGTAGATTTATCAACCAAAATGGCAGCACCTCTTGATTTACTATGAAAGTTAGAGTAGAACACTTGACCAACCCAGTCCCTACGCATCCTAAAGTGCTCACCCGTCCTCAAGTGAATCTCTTGTAGAAATGCAACATTTGCATTCAAACCCTTTAAGTGTGTCAGCCCCCTTTTACACCTCACAGGGTTGTTAACCCCTTTGATGTTCCATGAAATGTACTTGATCGTATTATTTCGGCCACCATGAGCACTCCCGTTATACAACCCTGTCATTAGAGCATAGAGTGGAAAAGCAATGAATACCCAAAATCCCCAGAATAACTTGTCATAGAGTAATAATGTACGGTGCAAGATTCTTGACAAAAGTATAGAAAAAACTAAAAAGACAGAATGACAACATTAGAACTGAACAATTCAACCTCTTTCCTCCCCCCAACCACCTCCCCCCATCCCAGACAGTACCTCCCCAAATGAGGTACAAGCTTAAATAGAACATGTTCTCTTCACACAGTATGTCTGTGAGAGTGCGGTGTTAAACCTAAACCCACAGTCCCGCTCTTTAAAGTTGTGTTTTGTCTTAGTGGATCAAGCAGCAAAAAGACAGAAAAATAAAAGTCAACCGCTTGCGCAACCGAAATTACAAAAGCGTCACTTGTAGATGTTTATAATTATATTCCCAGTCTTATAACAGACATTGAGAGAGAAAATAAATAAAATGTTTAAAGGCTCTCAACCAAAAACCTAATTTGAAGTGAGCAAATCGTAGTAAGACGATCAAAAAATAAAAATAAAATAATAATTGTCTAGTTTGACAATAAGACAACTTACAGCCAAGACCAAAAAACGATGTGTGCGCAACGTTGAACATTTGCTGGGCATAAATGACGTTCAAAACCTTTAAAATTGAAGTGAAGACCCCCCAAAAAGGTGTAGCCTCGGGAACATTTACTGTTTACTGGGTTGGTACAAACTGATGCAGTAAACAAATAACCAAAAATATTTTGAGTCACTGAGACACTATGTAAACAAACTGAATAGGTGAATGAGACAGCCTGGAAACAAAGGAGTTAAGTAAAACCTTAATACAATGAAATTAAAATGACTGAATGCTTGTTAGGCAAGCACACTAGATGATCAAAACATTAGATAACATCAAATAAGCCTGAATGGGTTCGCCAACTCCCCAACTATCAAGAATAGTATGTTATAACTAAACATAATTGTACCACAGGTGGGCTACTTACTATCCACAGTTCGCAAGCAACAGTTGCTGATCTATGAGCAAATACAAGACTTCTTGATGTGACGTTGAATGTGAGCCATAGCCTCATCCGGAGACTCAAATGTGTAGTCTTTACCATCATGAGATAGCCATAAACGGGCCGGGAATCGCAGTCCATACGTCACACCTGGATGGTCCTGTAGTAGTCGTTTGGCCTGCGCGAAAGCTGCGCGCTGCCTGGAACAGTGGGGAAGTAGTCCTGGTAGATAGAGAAGCTCTGTCCTTGAAAGCTCAGAGTGGTATTGCGGGCTCGTCGGAGAATCTCCATCTTCTCATGGAAAAAGTGCACTCGAAGAATGATGTCACGGGGCCTCTCACCATCCCGGGGCTTAGGGCGCAGCGACCGGTGGGCACGATCAATCAGGGGCTTCTCATCCAAGGCATGAACATCCTTCAGCAGCCTAAAAACGAAATCCGACGCGCGAGGCATTTCCGCTGACTCTGGGACCGATACCAGTCTCAGGTTATTGCGGCGAGAGAATCCCTCTAAACTCACACAACTCTCCTGCACCTTTTTCAGATCCGAAGCCAGCGTTTCACGTCAGCCTCCAGGGAGGTAGTTAAGTTGGAGACATTGGTAGCGGAGGTCTCCAGTGCTGCAATCGTTGGGGTGTGCAACTCTGTTGTTGTTTTGAACGATGTGATTGCTGGCACCGTCTCGTTCCACAGGATGGTTAGATCTGCTTTTAAAGTATCAGAAACCTCCTGTATTCGGGCCTCAATCGTAGCAACTACCTCCGTTTTAATTTCAACTATCTCAGAGTGTAGTAGTTTGATGGCCTCGAGAATGTTCATTTCAGCGCCGCCAAGCCAAACCGTACCCCCGGGTAAAGTGTGAGTCTCCGGGCCCTCAGACTCAGAGAGGGCGGTGATAAGAGTGGGTCTTGTAGGCCGGGTTTTCTCAAAGTCAAGTTTTTGGCCTCATGTTTCATCGACATGCTGACATTCGAAAGCAAATTAGTCTTGGTTTTTACGGAAAGGGATCACCAAACTACTATTTCAAAATAAATACGGTTCTGATGCAAAATTCACATAAACTTTAAGAATACTGCGGGAGGAAACGGAAAACACGTCAGTCGCACATGGCACCCCTCCAACCACCCCGGTTCAATTCCATTTTGTTAGTTTTTTGTGAGCCCAACGTGCTGTTTTTCTAGAGATATCAAATCATTCAGGCTCGTGGTAATGGCTGGAGTGGAGTGGGGGGAATGGTATCAAACACATGGTTTCTATGGGTTTGATGCCATTGATATCATAACCGCCATAGATAAAAGACAGTAATGTGCAGCCGTTTTCGTCAACCTGGCCAAGGCTTTCGACTCTGTCAATCACCGCATTCTTAGGGCCTGTTGTCCGCAATAACCTCTGGCAGTCTCTATGGGGGTGCCACAGGGTTCAATTCTCGGGCCGACTCTTTTCTCTGTATATATCAGTGATGTCGTTCTTGGTGCTGGTGATTCTCTGATCCACCTCTACGTAGACGACACCATTCTGTATACAACTGGCCCTTCCTTGGAAACTGTGTTAACAAACCTCCAAACGAGGTTCAATGCCATTCAACACTCCTTCTGTGGCCTCCAACTGCTCTTAAACGCTAGTAAAACTAAATGCATGCTCTTCAACCGATCTCTGCCCGCACCCGCCCTCCCGACTAGCATCACTACTCTGGACGGTTCTGTCTTAGAATATGTGGACAACTACAAATACCTAGGTGTCTGGTTAGACTGTAAACTCTCCTTCCAGACTCACATTAAGCATCTCCAATCAAAAATGTAATCTATAATTGGCTTCTTATTTCGCAACAAAGCCTCCTTCCCTCATGCTGCCAAACATACCCTTGTAAAACTGACTATCCTACCGATCCTTGACTTCGGCGATGTCATTTACAAAATAGCCTCCAACACTCTACTCAGCAAATTGGATGTAATCTATCCCAGTGCCATCCGTTTTGTCACCAAAGCTCATATACTACCCACCACTGCGACCCGTATGATCTCGTCGGCTGGCCCTCGCTTCATATTCGTCGCCAAACCCATTGGCTCCAGGTCATCTATAAGTCTTTGCTAGGTAAAGCCCCAGCCTTATCTCAGCTCATTGGTCACCATAGCAACACCCACCCGTTGCACACGCTCCAGCAGGTATATTTTACTGGTCACCCCCAAAGCCAACACCTTTTTGGCCGCCTTTCCTTTCAGTTCTCTGCTGCCAATGACTGGAACGAATTGTAAAAATCACTGAAGCTGGAGACTTATATCTCCCTCACTAACTTTAAGAATCAGCTGTCAGAGCAGCTTACCGATCACTACCTCATCCCCATATTGTTATTTTTTTGTTGTTGTTATTTTGCACCCCAGTATCTCTACTTGCACATCCTCATCTGCACATCTATCACTGCTTTGCTTTATCTTGGCTAGGTCACAGTTGTAAATGAGAACTTGTTCTCAACTGGCCTACCTGGTTAAATAAAGGTGAAATTAATGTTGGCTCCATTCCAGCCATTATTATGAGCTGTCCTCCCCTCACCGGCCTCGACTGTACTACATATTAATGAATGCTAGGTGTTTTATATCACTTGCACTTCTAGAGGCCTAAATAAAGGCTTCCAAACTGGCTGTGATTACTGGGCAAAACAGATCAAATAGATGTTTGGAGGAAAAAGGGAGAGGCTTCCAAGCCGAAGAACACCATCCCAACCGTGAATCACGGGGGTGGCAGCATCATGTTGTGGGGGTGCTTTGCTGCAGTAGGGACTGGTGCATTTCACAAAATAGATGGCATTATGAGGGAGGAAAATTATGAGGATATATTGAAGGAACATCTCAAGACATCAGTCAGGAAGTTAAAGCTTGGTTGCAAATGGGTCTTCCAAATGGACGATGACCCAAGCATACTTCCAAAGTTGTTTCGAAATGGCTTAAGGACAACAAAATCAAGGTATTGGAGTGGCCATCACAAAGCCCTGACCTCAATCCTATAGAAAATATGTGGGCAGAACTGAAAAAGCATGTGCGAGCAAGGAGGCCTACAAACCTGACTTAGTTACACCAGCTCTGTCAGGAGGAATGGGCCAAAATTCACCCAACTTATTATGGGAAGCTTGTGGAAGGCTCCCCAAAACGTTTGACCTTAGTTAAACAATTTAAAGGCAATGCTACCAAATGCTACTAATTGAGTGTATGTAAACTTCGGACTCACTCGGAATGTGATGGAAAAAAATAAAAGCTGAAACAAGTGATTCTCTCTACTATTATTCTGACATTTCACATTCTTAAAATAAAGTGGTGACCCTAATTGAGCTAAGACAGGACATTTTTACTAGAATTACATGTCAGGAATTGTGAAAAACTGAGTTTAAATGTATTTGACTAAGGTGAATATAACCTTCCGACTTCAACTGTACATTTAATTGTTAGGGACCAGACAAGTAGCCTAGCAGTTAAAGCATTGGGCCAGTAAGCGAAAGGTCGCTTGTTGGAATACCTGAGCCAGCAAGGTGGAAAAATCTGCCTTTCTGCCCATGAGCAAAGCAGTTGACCCCCAACAACAACTGTTCCTCAGAGCGCTGATTATGTTCATTAAGGCAGCTCCCCAGACTTCTCTGATTCAGAGGGGTTATGTTAAACACAGAAGACACATTTCGGTTAAATCCATTCAGTTATGTAACTGACTAGGTATAAACTTTCCCTACTAGTTGCTTTATGCAGACTGGAGGCTCTGTATGGAGTGTGCAACAAATATAGCCTCTTACAAAACACACCTTAAAATATGTTAATGAGTCAAGAACAACAATACCATGCACCAACTAGTATTCAAAAGGTTTTTGGTACTCCAAAAATGTGATGTGGTGCTGTATTCTGTGGTGTGGTGAATTGCAGTAAATTACTGGCAGCAATTGACCATTAAGTTACTGTAGATTTACAGGAGGTTTTGTAGAATTGTTAAAAAACAGAATGTTACTTTATTCTGTGGGGGGGTACAGCATTCTCACTCACAGGTACAACAAATATAGACTCTTACAAGGCACGGCGTGAAATATGTTAATGAGCTCCAACAAGAAAATGTTCCCACAATGCACCATAATTTACAGTATGCTGCAGTAAATAAACACCAACATAGGTAATACAGTACTTTATTGTAAAGAAATACAGTATGTTGTTAATTTTTACAGAAGGCTTCTAATTACAGTTAATAACTGTATTTTTCTGCATTTTACCCATAATGCACCGAAATAAAATCTAATTTTATTTGTCACATGCGCCGAAATGCTTACTTAACCAACAACTCAGTTTTAAGAAAATACCTAAAAAAAGTAAGAGATAAGAAAAACAAATAATTAAAGAAGTACATTTACATTTTAGTCATTTAGCATTCCCCCGTGGGAATCAAACCCACAACCCTGGCGTTGCAAACACCATGCTCTACCAACTGAGCCAAGTAAATAACAGTAGCAGGGCTATATACAGGTGGTACAGGTTCCGAGTCAATGTGTCAATGTGGGGGGGCACCGGTGTCAAGGTAATTGAGGTACTTATGTACATGCAGGTAGGGTTATTTAAGTGGCTATGCATAGATAATAAGAGAGAGTATCAGCAGCGTGGGGGGGGGGGTTGCAAATAGTCTGGGTAGCCATTTGATTAGCTGTTCAGGAGTCTTATGGCTTGGGGGTAAAAGCTATTTAGAAGCCTTTTGGACCTAGAGTTGGTGCTCCAGTACCGCTTGCCATGCGGTAGCAGAGAGAACAGGCTATGACTAGGGTGGCTGGAGTCTTTGACAATTTTTAGGGCCTTTCTCTGACACCGCCTGGTATAGAGGTCCTGGATGGTAGGAAGCTTGGCCCCGGTGATGTACTGGGCCGTACGCATTACCCTCTGTAGTGCCTTGCAGTCAGAGGCCGAGCAGTTGCCATACCAGGCAGTGATTCAACCTGTCAGAATGCTCTCGATGGTGCAGCTGTAAAACCTTTTGAGGATCTGAGGACCCATGCCAACCTCCTGAGGTTTTGTCATGCCCTCTTCGCGACTGTCTTGATGTGCTTGGACCATATTAGTTTGTTGGTGATGTGGACGCCAAGGAACTTGAAGCTCTCAACTGCTCCACTGCAGCCCCATCGATGAGAATGGGGGCGTGCTCAATCCTCCTTTTCCTGTAGTCCACAATCATCTCCTTTGTCTTGATCACGTTGAGGGAGAGGTTGTTGAAACATGTATGAGAGCATCAGCTGGTCCGGATAACTGTGTGACCATGCTCTACAGCATTAGTTCTGTAAAACACATTTAAGGTAGTCTCTTTTCCTCCCCTCCCTCCTCTTCTCCCCGCTCCTTTCCTCTCCTTCCCTCCCATCATCTCCTCGCTCCACTCCTCTCGCTCTCAAATGACCCTGCTGTCCAAGATGGTTCTTTCTCCTCCTTCTCACTGTCCATGTCTGCTGTGCTATAATTATTTATAAAACCCTCTAAGGCCTCACTCCCCTCTATCTGAGACACCTACTGCAGCCCTCATCCTCCACATACAACATCCGTTCTGCCAGTCACATTCTGTTAAAGGTCCCCAAAGCACACACATCCCTGGGTCGCTCCTCTTTTCAGTTCGCTGCAGCTAGCGACTGGAACGAGCTGCAACAAACACTCAAACTGGACCGTTTTATCTCCATCTCTTAACCTTAATTCAAAGACTCAATCATTGACACTCTACTGACAGTTGTGGCTGCTTCTCGTGATGTATTGTTGTCTCTACCTTCTTGCCCTTTGTGCTGCTGTCTGTGCCCAATAATGTTTGTACCATGAATAGTGCAGCTCCCATGTTGGGCTGCTGCCATGTTGTGTTTTCATGTGTTGCTGCCATGCTATGTTGTTGTCTTAGGTCTCTCTTTATGTAGTGTTGTGGTGTCTCTCTTGTCGTGATGTGTGTTTTATCCTATATTTTTTTGTTTTTTTATTTAATCCCAGCCCCTGTCCCTTCAGGAGGCCTTTCGCCTTCTGGTAGGCCGTCACTGTAAATACAAATTTGTTCTTAACTGACTTGCCTAGTTAAATAAAGGTTAAATAAATAAATAAAAATCAAATAAAAACCCCTACACTATGGCCAGACTATGGATCACCACCCTTAAGGAATACCCAGCCGTCATTGTTATAGGGATAATACTGGATTGGAGTGTGGCTCGGAATGTGTGATTTGATTGTGAGAGCCTCAAGTACATATGTATTTATTAATTAATTCATAAATAAGGGAAAGGCAAAGTTATTTACACACACACACACGAGCTCATGCGCACACACACACATCTATTCCTCCCAACAGAATTCATTACTGCCATCTCCCGCTGGCTATGTAAATGCTCCATCACTGTTCCTTAACAAATTCAGCAGCATCAAGGTAGGTTAGACACTATGCAGGAAACACATTCACCACCAGCAGCAGTAGCACATTTTACATTTCCTACATTTAATTCCTACACCAACGGACTCACTCGTTCCATTCTACTGTGTGAGTAAATGGTGCTGTGCAATTAGCAACACTGGGTATCTCTGAGCACTTGGGCTAGGCTGTGTAGAGCGGACAGCACTTGGGCTAGGCTGTGTAGAGCGGACAGCACTTGGGCTAGGCTGTGTAGAGTCGACAGTTCTTGGGCTAGGCTGTGTAGAGCGGACAGCACTTGGGCTAGGCTGTGTAGAGTGGACAGTTCTTGGGCTAGGCTGTGTAGAGTGGACAACACTTGGGCTAGGCTGTGTAGAGTCGACAGTTCTTGGGCTAGGCTGTGTAGAGCGGACAGCACTTGGGCTAGGCTGTGTAGAGTGGACAGTTCTTGGGCTAGGCTGTGTAGAGTGGACAACACTTGGGCTAGGCTGTGTAGAGTGGACAGCACTTAGGCTAGGCTGTGTAGAGTGGACAGCACTTGGACTAGGCTGTGTAGAGTGGACAGTTCTTGGGCTAGGCTGTGTAGAGTGGACAGCATTTGGGCTAAGCTGTGTAGAGTGGACAGTTCTTGGGCTAGGCTGTGTAGAGTGGACAGCACTTGGACTAGGCTGTGTAGAGTGGACAGCACTTGGGCTAGGCTGTGTAGAGTGGACAGTTCTTGGGCTAGGCTGTGTAGAGTGGTCAGTTCTTGGGCTAGGCTGTGTAGAGTGGACAGCACTTGGGCTAGGCTGTGTAGAGTGGACAGCACTTGGGCTAGGCTGTGTAGAGTGGACAGTTCTTGGGCTAGGCTGTGTAGAGTGGTCAGTTCTTGGGCTAGGCTGTGTAGAGTGGACAGCACTTGGGCTAGGCTGTGTAGAGTGGACAGTTCTTGGGATAGGCTGTGTAGAGTGGACAGCACTTGGGCTAGGCTGTGTAGAGTGAACAGCCCCTACTACTGTCTCTGAATTTATCCCTCAACACAGTCTCAGGTGAATGCACTGATTGCAAGTCGTTCTGGATAAGAGCGTATGCTAAATTTCCCCAAAAATGATATGTAATGTAAAATTGGAGACAGGGTTTTAAAGGTGCATAATTACATGATTCATTGACTTTGATTAGTTTAGCATCATTGTCAAATTGGTGACAGCCTGGAGAGGTGCTAATGATGGGAGAGAGCTGACAGAGACAATTCTAATTAGGCTACACCAAACACCACTTTTTCACAGACCAGCAACTGCTCTCCTCTCCCATAAGATGACGCAATTTCACAACAACACCTCACACGCCAACGACACAGCAACACACAGGGGGAGACGTTTAAGTATTCACTGTTAATTGACTCATTTGTTCATTCATCATATATATATATAAAGAGAGAGAGAGAGAGAGAGAAAATGAAAGAAGGGTGAAAAACTTGGGTAAGAAAGTTTGGGAGCGTAGTTGTCATTGAGCGGAGCAGTCTCTATTAGAACAGACAATGGCAGTAATGAAAAGAGGATAAAGCGTCTGGAGACACACACACACACACACACACACACACACACACACACACACACACACACACACACACACACACACACACACACACACACACACACACACACACACAGTCCATGCCATGCCTCCCATCTCTCTTGTCTCCGAACTAAAAGCCTCTCGTCACAAATGACAACTACAGCGATTGATATTGATTAAGTCAGCCCAGCAGACATCCAGACAGTCTAGTCACAGGGTCACTATTATGATGAATCCTCTGTTTATTTTTCTATTACCAGAGAGAGAGAAGAGAGAGAGAGTGACAGAGAGAGAGAGAGTGAGAGAGTGAGAGACAGTGAGGGAATACAAGAGAGCGACAGAGAAAAAGACAGTAAGAGAGAGCGAGAAAGAGAGAGAGAGAGAGAGAGAGAGAGAGAGAGAGAGAGAGAGAGAGAGAGAGAGAGAGAGAGAGAGAGAGAGAGAGAGAGAGGTGAGACAGGGATGCAGCTTAAGCCCTTTTTTCCCCCACATATACAGTGGGGGAAAAAAGTATTTGATCCCCTGCTGATTTTGTACGTTTGCCCACATACAAAGAAATGATCAGTCTATAATTTTAATGGTAGGTTTATTTGAACAGTGAGAGACAGAATAACAACAAAAAAATCCAAAAAAACGCATGTCAAAAATGTTATAAAAGGATTTGCATTTTAATGAGGGAAATAAGTATTTGACCCCTCTGCAAAACATGACTTAGTACTTGGTGGCAAAACCCTTGTTGGCAATCACAGAGGTCAGACGTTTCTTGTAGTTGGCCACCAGGTTTGCACAAATCTCAGGAGGGATTTTGTCCCACTCAAATCAAATCAAATCAAATCAAATCAAATTTATTTATATAGCCCTTCGTACATCAGCTGAAATCTCAAAGTGCTGTACAGAAACCCAGCCTAAAACCCCAAACAGCAAGCAATGCATGTGAAAGAAGCACGGTGGCTGGGAAAAACTCCCTAGGAAAAACTCCTGAGAAAGGCCAAAAACCTAGGAAGAAACCTAGAGAGGAACCAGGCTATGAGGGGTGGCCAGTCCTCTTCTGGCTGTGCCGGGTGGATATTATAACAGAACATGGTCAAGATGTTAAAATGTTCGTAAATGACCAGCATGGTCAAATAATAATAATCATAGTAATTGTCGAGGGTGCAACAAGCACGTCCGGTGAACAGGTCAGGGTTCCGTAGCCGCAGGCAGAACAGTTGAAACTGGAGCAGCAGCATGGCCAGGTGGACTGGGGACAGCAAGGAGTCATCATGCCAGGTAGTCCTAGGGCTCAGGTCCTCCGAGAGAAAGAAAGAAAGAAAGAAAGAGAAAATTAGAGAGAGCATATTTACATTCACACAGGACACTGGATAAGACAAGAGAATACTCCAGATGTAACAGACTGACCCTAGCCCCCCGACACATAAACTACTGCAGCATAAATACTGGAGGCTGAGACAGGAGGGATCAGAAGACACTGTGGCCCCATCCGATGATACCCCCGGACAGGGCCAAACAGGCAGGATATAACCCCACCCACTTTGCCAAAGCACAGCCCCCACACCACTAGAGGAATATCTACAACCACCAACCTACCGTCCGAAGACAAGGCCGAGTATAGCCCACAAAGATGTCCGCCACGGCACAACCCAAGGGGGGGGCGCCAACCCAGACAGGAAGACCACGTCAGTGGCTCAACCTACTCAAGTGACGCACCCCTCCCATGGACGGCATGGAAGAACACCAGTAAGTCAGTGACTCAGCCCCTGTAAAAGGGTTAGAGGCAGAGAATCCCAGTGGGAAGAGGGGAACCGACAAGGCAGAGACAGCAAGGGCGGTTCGTTGCTCCAGCCTTTCCGTTCACCTTCACACTCCTGGGCCAGACTATACTTAATCATAGGACCTACTGAAGAGATAAGTCTTCAGTAAAGACTTAAAGGTTGAGACTGAGTCTGCGTCTCTCACATGGGTAGGCAGACCATTCCATAAAAATGGAGCTCTATAGGAGAAAGCCCTACCTCCAGCCGTTTGCTTAGAAATTCTAGGGACAATTAGGAGGCCTGCGTCTTGTGACCGTAGCGTATGTGTAGGTATGTACGGCAGGACCAAATCGGAAAGATAGGTAGGAGCAAGCCCATGTAATGCTTTGTAGGTTAGCAGTAAAACCTTGAAATCAGCCCTTGCCTTAACAGGAAGCCAGTGTAGGGAAGCTAGCACTGGAGTAATATGATCAAATTTTTTGGTTCTAGTCAGGATTCTAGCAGCCGTATTTAGCACTAACTGAAGTTTGTTTAGTGCTTTATCCGGGTAGCCGGAAAGTAGAGCATTGCAGTAGTCGAGCCTAGAAGTAACAAAAGCATGGATTACTTTTTCTGCGTCATTTTTGGACAGAAAGTTTCTGATTTTTGCAATGTTACGTAGATGGAAAAAAGCTGTCCTTGAAACAGTCTTGATATGTTCTTCAAAAGAGAGATCAGGGTCCAGAGTAACGCCGAGGTCCTTCACAGTTTTATTTGAGACGACTGTACAACCATCCAGATTAATTGTCAGATTCAACAGAAGATCTCTTTGTTTCTTGGGACCTAGGACAAGCATCTCTGTTTTGTCCGAGTTTAAAAGTAGAAAATTTGCAGCCATCCACTTCCTTATGTCTGAAACACAGGCTTCTAGCGAGGGCAATTTTGGGGCTTCACCATGTTTCATTGAAATGTACAGCTGTGTGTCGTCCGCATAGCAGTGAAATTTAACATTATGTTTTCGAATGACATCCCCAAGAGGTAAAATATATAGTGAAAACAATAGTGGTCCTAGAACGGAACCTTGAGGAACACCGAAATTTACAATTGATTTGTCAGAGGACGAACCATTCACAGAGACAAACTGATATCTTTCCGACAGATAAGATCTAAACCAGGCCAGAACTTGTCCATGTAGACCAATTTGGGTTTCCAATCTCTCCAAAAGAATGTGGTGATCGATGGTATCAAAAGCGGCACTAAGATCTAGGAGCACGAGGACAGATGCAGAGCCTCGGTCTGACGTCATTAAAAGGTCATTTACCACCTTCACAAGTGCAGTCTCAGTGCTATGATGGGGTCTAAAACCAGACTGAAGCGTTTCGTATACATTGTTTGTCTTCAGGAAGGCAGTGAGTTGCTGCGCAACAACTTTTTCTAAAATTTTTGAGAGGAATGGAAGATTCGATATAGGCCGATAGTTTTTTATAATTTCTGGGTCAAGATTCGGCTTTTTCAAGAGAGGCTTTATTACTGCCATTTTTAGTGAGCTTGGTACACATCCGGTGGATAGAGAGCCGTTTATTATGTTCAACATAGGAGGGCCAAGCACAGGAAGCAGCTCTTTCAGTAGTTTAGTTGGAATAGGGTCCAGTATGCAGCTTGAGGGTTTGGAGGCCATGATTATTTTCATCATTGTGTCAAGAGATATAGTACTAAAACACTTTAGTATCTCCCTTGAGCCAAGGTCCTGGCAGAGTTGTGCAGACTCTGGACAATGAAGCCCTGGAGGAATACCCAGATTTAAAGATGAGTCCGTAATTTGCTTTCTAATGATCATGATCTTTTCCTCAAAAAAGTTCATAAATTTATTACTGCTGAAGTGAAAGCCATCCTCCATTTGCGAATGCTGCTTTTTAGTTAGCTTTGCGACAGTCTCAAAAAGAAATTTCGGATTGTTCTTATTTTCCTCAATTAAGTTGGAAAAATAGGATGATCGTGCAGCAGTGAGGGCTCTTCGATACTGCACGGTACTGTCTTTCCAAGCTAGTCGGAAGACTTCCAGTTTAGTGTGGCGCCATTTCCGTTCCAATTTTCTGGAAGCTTGCTTCAGAGCTCGTGTATTTTCTGTATACCAGGGAGCTAGTTTCTTATGACAGATGTTTTTAATTTTTAGGGGTGCAACTGCATCTAGGGTATTGCGCAAGGTTGAATTGAGTTCCTCGGTTAGGTGGTTAACTGATTCTTGTCCTCTGACGTCCTTGGGTAGGCAGAGGGAGTCTGGAAGGGCATCAAGGAATCTTTGGGTTGTCTGAGAATTTATAGCACGACTTTTAATCTTCCTTGGTTGGGGTCTGAGCAGATTATTTGTTGCAATTGTAAACGCAATATAATGGTGGTCCGATAATCCAGGATTATGAGGAAAAACATTAAGATCCACAACATTTATTCCATGGGACAAAACTAGGTCCAGAGTATGACTGTGGCAGTGAGTAGGTCCAGAGACATGTTGGACAAAACCCACTGAGTCGATGATGGCTCCGAAAGCCTTTTGGAGTGGGTCTGTGGACTTTTCCATGTGAATGTTAAAGTCACCAAAAATTAGAATATTATCTGCTATGACTACAAGATCCGATAGGAATTCAGGGAACTCAGTAAGGAACACTGCATATGGCCCAGGAGGCCTGTAAACAGTAGCTATAAAAAGTGATTGAGTAGGCTGCATAGATTTCATGACTAGAAGCTCAAAAGACGAAAACGTCATTGTTTTTTTTTTTGTAAATTGAAATTTGCTATCGTAAATGTTAGCAACACCTCCGCCTTTGCCGGATGCACGGGGGGTTTGGTCACTAGTGTAACCAGGGGGTGAGGCCTCATTTAACACAGTAAATTCATCAGGCTTAAGCCATGTTTCAGTCAGGCCAATCACATCAAGATTATGATCAGTGATTAGTTCATTGACTATAACTGCCTTGGAAGTGAGGGATCTAACATTAAGTAACCCAATTTTGAGATGTGAAGTATCACAATCTCTTTCAATAATGGCAGGAATGGAGGAGGTCTTTATACTAGTAAGATTACTGAAGCGAACACCGCCATTTTTAATTTTGCCCAAGATCGAGGCACAGACACGGTCTCAATGGGGAAAGCTGAGCTGACTACGCTAACTGTGCTAGTGGCAGACTCCACTAAGCTGGCAGGCTGGCTAACAGCCTGTTGCCTGGCCTGCACCCTATTTCATTGTGGAGCTAGAGGAGTTAGAGCCCTGTCTATGTTCGTAGATAAGATGAGAGCACCCCTCCAGCTAGGATGGAGTCCGTCACTCCTCAGCAGGCCAGGCTTGGTCCTGTTTGTGGGTGAATCCCAGAAAGAGGGCCAGTTATCTACAAATTCTATCTTTTGGGAGGGGCAGAAAACAGTTTTCATCCAGCGATTGAGTTGTGAGACTCTGCTGTAGAGCTCATCACTCCCCCTAACTGGGAGGGGGCCAGAGACAATTACTCCTCTTTGCAGATCTTCTCCAAGTCATTAAGGTTTCGAGGCTGACGTTTGGCAACTCGAACCTTCAGCTCCCTCCACAGATTTTCTATGGGATTAAGGTCTGGAGACTGGCTAGGCCACTCCAGGACCTTAATGTGCTTCTTCTTGAGCCACTCCTTTGTTGCCTTGGCTGTGTGTTTTGGGACATTGTCATGCTGGGATACCCATCCACGACCCATTTTCAATGCCCTGGCTGAGGGAAGGAGGTTCTCACCCAAGACTTGACAGTACATGGCCGCATCAAATGATGCGGTGAAGTTGTGCTGTCCCCTTAGCTGAAAAACACCCCCAAAGCATAATTTTTCCACCTCCATGTTTGATGGTGGGGATGGTGTTCTTGGGGTCATAGGCTTCATTCCTCCTCCTCCGAACACGGTGAGTTGAGTTGATGCCAAAGAGCTCCATTTTGGTCTCATCTGACCACAACACTTTCACCAGTTGTCCTCTGAATCACTCAGATGTTCATTGGCAAACTTCAGACGGGCATGTATATGTACTCTTGAGTAGGGGGACCTTGCGGGCGCTGCAGGATTTCAGTCCTTCACGGCGTAGTGTTTCCAGTTGTTTTCTTGGTGACTATGGTCCCAGCTGCCGTGAGATCATTGACAAGATCCTCCCATGTAGTTCTGGGCTGATTCCTCACCGTTCTCATGATCATTGCTACCCCACGAGGTGAGATCTTGCATGGAGCCCCAGGCCAAGGGATATTGACAGTTCTTTTGTGTTTCTTCCATTTGCAAATAATCGCACCAAATGTTGTCACCTTCTCACCAAGCTGCCTGGCGATGGTCTGGTAGCCCATTCCAGCCTTGTGTAGGTCTACAATCTTGTCCCTGACATCCTTGGAGAGCTCTTTGGTCTTGGCCATGGTGGAGAGTTTGGAATCTGATTGATTGATTGCTTCTGTGGACAGGTGTCTTTTTTACAGGTAACAAGCTGCGGTTAGGAGCACTCCCTTTAAGAGTGTGCTCCTAATCTCAGCTCGTTACCAGTATAAAAGACACCTGGGAGCCAGAAATCTTTCTGATTGAGAGGGGGTCAAATACTTATTTCCCTCATTAAAATGAAAATCAATTTATAACATTTTTGACATGCATTTTTCTAGATTTTTTGGTTGTTATTCTGTCTCTCACTGTTCAAATAAATCTACCATTAAAATTATAGACTGATCCTTTCTTTATCAGTGGGCAAACGTACAAAATCAGCAGGGGATCAAATACTTCTTTCCCCCACTGTATATCAACGAATTGGCACTAGAACAGTCTGCAGCACCCGGCCTCACCCTACTAGAATCTGAAGTCAAATGTCTACTGTTTGCTGAGGATCTGGTGCTTCTGGCACCAACCAAGGAGGGCCTACTGCAGCATCTAGATCTTCTGCACAGATTCTGTTAGACCTGGGCCCTGACAGTAAATCTCAGTAAGACCAAAATAATGGTGTTCCAAAAAAGGTCCAGTCGCCAGGACCACAAATACAAATTCCATCTTGACACCGTTGCCCTAGAGCACACAAAAATGATACATACCTCGGCCTAAATATCAGCGCCACAGGTAACTTCCACAAATCTGTGAACAATCTGAGAGACAAGGCAAGAAGGGCCTTCTATGCCATCAAAAGGAACATCAAATTTGACAAACAAATTAGGTTCTGGCAAGAAATACTTGAATCATTTATAGAATCTATTGCCCTTTATGGTTGTGAGATCTGGTGTCCGCTCACCAACAAAGAATTCACAAAATGGGACACGCACCAAATTGAGACTCTGCATGCAGAGTTATTTCTGCATGAATTCTGCAGAAATAACCTGTGTACAACGTAAAACACCAAATATTGCATGCAGAGCAGAATTAGGCCAATACACGCTAATTATCAAAATCCAGAACACAGCTGTTAAATTCTACAACCACCTAAAAGGAAGTGATTCCAAAACCTTCCATAACAAAGCCATCACCTACAGAGAGATGAACCTGGAGAAGAGTCCCCTAATCAAGCTAGTCCTGGGGCTCTGTTCACAAACACAAACACACCTCACAAAGCCCCAGGACAGCAACACAATTAGACCCAACCAAATCGAAAGAAAACAAAAAGATAATTCCTTGACACACTGGAAAGAATTAACAAAGAAACACAGCAAACTAGAATGCTATTTGGCCCTAAACAGAGAGTACATTGTGGCAGAATATCTGACCACTGTGACTGACCCAAACTTAAGGAAAGCTTTCATTATGTACAGACTCAGTGAGCATAGCCTTGCTATTGAGAAAGGCAGACCTGGCTCTCAAGAAAAGACAGGCTATGTGCACACTGCCCACAAAGTGAGGTGGAAACTGAGCTGCACTTCCTAACCTCCTGCCAAACGCATGAGCAGTCTGTATTAGAGAGATATATTTCCCTCAGATTACACAGATCCACAAAGAATTCGAAAATAAACCCAATGTTGATAAACTCCCATACAGTTGAAGTCGGAAGTTTACATACACTTAGGTTGGAGTCATTAAAACGTGTTTATCAAACACTCCACACATTTCTTGTTAAAAGAAAATTATGTCATGGCTTTAGAAGTTTCTGATAGGCTAAATTACATAATTTGAATCAATTGGAGGTCTACCTGTGGATGTATTTCAAGGCCTACCTTCAAACTCAGTGCCTCTTTGCTTAACATCATGGGAAAATCAAAAGAATTCAGCCAAGACCTCAGAAGAAAATTGTAGACATCCACAAGTCTGATTCATCCTTGGGAGCAATTTTCAAATGCCTGAAGGTACCACGTTCATCTGTACAAACAATAGTATGCAAGTATAAACACAATGGGACCACTCAGCCGTCATACCGCTCAGGAAGGAGACGCGTTCTGTCTCCTAGAGATTAACGTACTTTGGTGAGAAAAGTGCAAATCAATCCCAGAACAACAGCAAAGGACCTTGTGAAGATGCTGGAGGAAACAGGTATAAAGGTATCCATATCCACAGTAAAACAAGTCCTATATCGACATAACCTGAAAGGCCGCTCAGCAAGGAAGAAGCCACTGCTCCGAAACCGCCATAAAAACGCCAGACTACGGTTTGCAACTGCACATGGGGACAAAGATCGTACTTTTTGGAGAAATGTCCTCTGGTCTGATGAAACAAGAATAGAACTGTTTGGCCATAATGACCATCGTTATGTTTGGAGGAAAAAGGGGGAGGCTTGCAAGCCGAAGAACACCATCCCAACCGTGAAGCACGGGGGTGGCAGCATCATGTTGTGGGGGGCTTTGCTGCAGGAGGCTGGTGCACTTCACAAAATAGATGGCATCATTAGGGAGGAAAATTATGTGGATATATTGAAGCAACATCTCAAGACATCAGTCAGGAAGTTAAAGCTTGGTCGCAGATGGGTCTTCCAAATGGACAATGACCCCAAGCATACTTCCAAAGTTGTGGCAAAATGGCTTAAGGACAACAAAGTCAAGGTATTGGAGTGTCCATCACAAAGCCCTGACCTCAATCCTATAGAACATTTGTGGGCAGAACTGAAAAAGTGTGTGCGAGCAAGGAGGCCTACCAACCTTACTCAGTGACACCAGCTCTGTCAGGAGGAACGGGCCAAAATTCACCCAACTTATTGTGGGAAGCTTGTGGAAGGCTACCTGAAACGTTTGACCTAAGTTAAACAATTTAAAGGCAATGCTACCAAATACTAATTGAGTGAATGTAAACTTCTGACCCACTGAGAATGTGATGGAAGAAATAAAAGCTGAAACAAATGATTCTCTGTACTATTATTCTGACATTTTACATTCTTAAAATAAAGCGGTGATCCTAATTGGCCTAAAACAGGGAATTTTTACTCAGATTAAATGTCAGGAATTGTGAAAAACTGAGTTTAAATGTACTTGGCTAAGGTGTATTTAAACTTCCGACTTCAACTGTATCTATTGGGTGAAATACCACGGTGTGCAATCACAGCAGCAAGATGTGTGACCTGTTGCCACCAGAAAAGGGCAACCAGTGAAGAACAAACACCATTGTAAATACAACCCATATTTATGTTTTTTTTATTTTTCCTTTTGTACTTTAACTACTTGCACATTATTACAACACTGTTTATATAACTAATATGACATTTGAAATGTCTTTATTGTTTTGGAACTTCTGTGATTGTAATGTTTACTGTACATTTTTATTGTTTATGTCACTTTTGTTTATATCTACTTCACTTGCTTTGGCAATGTTAACATGTTTCCCATGCCAATAAAGCCCTTAAATTGAATTGAATTAAATTGAATTGAGAGAGAGAGAGAGAGAGATAGGGAGAGGGGCAGTAATTGGTAGGAATGCAGTGTTATTATTGTGGCAAAAGGTTTCAGATGTCTGTTTGTTCAACCTTTCCTTTTTACAGGATGTTGTCTTTCATGGCGGAAGCCTCATAAAGAGAAAGACTAACTGAAGCCTGAAAACAAATTAGGTGAACAAACAGACACATTTCACGAAAACCTCTTTCCTACACAGCACAATCTTCAGTGTAAAGAAATCAAATAACACAGTCTGTGGGCCCATGTAGACACCGGAACAGTGTTAAATTAACACATTGCTTAGTGTAAAGCCTTATTCAAATGTTTCCCAGAGAGCCTTGCCTTTTGAGTAAATTGTAGAGTTACCACCCATGACTGTATTTCTTTGTGACAGAGACATGTCTGTTGCATTCATCCATTTTTGTTCCTGTGGACTTCACCAAGTAAGTGAATATGTTATTATAAAAATAAATACAATTGTGTTTCAATATATATGTTTGTGCATTGATTGATTAATATTATGCTACACAAAGATAAATAATCAAATGATTTAGTTTGATCCAGTTGAAATGCCTTTAGTAGACTCCTCACAATGTTCCTAGCCCTGGCACTCATTCTGCAGGTTGCAGGTGAATACAAGTTCTAACTGTTGGCTATCCTAACTCTGGCTGGATTCCAATAGG
>NC_042974.1:55794300-55801800 GCF_901001165.1 Salmo trutta | reverse complement strand
CTGTTTAGCTCTGTCATCAGAGTTATACAGCTAGTAACTGTTTATCTCTATCATCAGAGTTATACAGCTAGTAACTGTTTAGCTCTATCATCAGAGTTATGCAGCAAGTAACTGTTTAGCTCTATCATCAGAGTTATACAGCTAGTAACTGTTTAGCTCTATCATCAGAGTTATACAGCTAGTAACTGTTTAGCTCTGTCATCAGAATTATACAGTAGGTAACTGTTTAGCTCTATCATCAAAGTTATACAGCTAGTAACTGTTTAGCTCTATCATCGGAGTTATACAGCAAGTAACTGTTTAGCTCTGTCATCGGAGTTATACAACAAGTAACTGTTTAGCTCTATCATCAGAGTTATACAGCTAGTAACTGTTTAGCTCTATCATCAGAGTTATACAGCTAGTAACTGTTTAGCTCTGTCATCAGAGTTATACAGCAAGTAACTGTTTAGCTCTATCATTGGAGTTATACAGCAAGTAACTGTTTAGCTCTGTCATCGGAGTTATACAACAAGTAACTGTTTAGCTCTGTCATCGGAGTTATACAACAAGTAACTGTTTAGCTCTGTCATCGGAGTTATACAGCAAGTAACTGTTTAGCTCTATCATCAGAGTTACAGCAAGTAACTGTTTAGCTCTATCATCAGAGTTATAAAGCAAGTGACTGCATGCTTTTCGTGATCAGTAAACATCAATTCATCATGTAATTTCAGATACGTGAGTGTAGCCTATACATTTGGCATGTAGCTAACTAGCTAAGCAAATGTGTCATTCGCTTGCTTCATCAGAGATTAGGCATTTGGAAAGAGCTTGACATAGGCAAGTCCTCATCCTGGTAAAGTTGTCAGTCAGACTCCTGTCATCTCCACTTCAGTGGCTTGCGAAAGTATTCACGCCCCTTGGCATTTTTCCTATTTTGTTGCCTTACAACCTGGAATTAAAAAATATTTTTGGGGGGTTTGTATCATTTGATTTACACAACATGTCTACTACCACTTTGAAGATGCAAAATATATTTTCTTGTGAAACAAACAAGAAATAAGACAAAAAACAGAACACTTGAGTGTGCATAACTATTCACCCCCCAAAGTCAATACTTTGTAGAGCCACCTTTTGCAGCAATTACAGCTGCAAGTCTCTTGGGTATGTCTCTATATGCTTGGCACATCTAGCCACTGGGATTTTTGCCCATTCTTCAAGACAAAACTGCTCCAGCTCCTTCAAGTTGGCTGGGTTCTGCTGGTGTACAGCAATCTTTAAGTCATACCAGAGATTCTCAATTGGATTGAGGTCTGGGCGTTGACTAGGCCATTCCAAGACATTTAAATGTTTCCCCTTAAACCACTCGAGTGTTGCTTTAGCAGTATGCTTAGGGTCATTTTCCTGCTGGAAGGTGAACCTCTGTCCCAGTCTCAAATCTCTGGAAGACTGAAATAGGTTACCCTCAAGAATTTCCCTGTGTTTAGCGTCCTCCATCATTCCTTCAATTCTGACCAGTTTCCCAGTCCCTGCCGATGAAAAACATCCCTACAGCAGGATGGTGTTCTCGGGGTGATGAGAGGCGTTGGGTTTCCGCCAGACATAGCATTTTCCTTGATGGCCAAAAATCTAAATTTAGTCTCATCTGACCAGAGTACCTTCTTCCATATGTTTGGGGAGTCTCCCACATGCCTTTGGCAAACACCACACGTGTTTGCTTATTTTTTTCTTTAAGCAATGTTTTTTTTCTGGCCACTTCCGTAAAGTCCAGCTCTGTGGAGTGTATGGCTTAAAGTGGTCCTATGGACCAATGTCCGATGTGGATTTGTCCGATGTGGATTTTTGCAGCACGTTCAAGGTTATCTTTGGTCTCTTTGTTGCCTCTCTGATTAATGCCCTCCTAGTCTGTGATTTTTGGTGGGCGGCCCTCTCTTGGCAGGTTTGCTGTGATGCAATATTCTTTCCATTTTCTAATAATGGATTTAATAGTGCTCCGTGGGATGTTCAAAGTTTCAGATATTTTTTATAACCCAACCCTGATCTGTACTTCTCCACAACTTTGTCCCTGACCTATTTGGAGAGCTCCTTGGTATTCATTGTGCCGCTTGCTTGATGGTGCCCCTTGCTTAGTGGTGTTGCAGACTCTGGGGCCTTTCAGAACAGGTGTATATATACTGAGATCATGTGACAGATCATGTGACTCTTAGATTGCACACAGGTGGACTTTATTTAACAAATTATGTGACTTCTGAAGGTAATTGGTTGCACCAGATCTGATTTAGGGGCTTCATAGCAAAGGGGGTGAATACATATGCACGGACCACTTTTCCGTTAGTTATTTTTTTCATTTCATTTCACCAATTTGGACTATTTTGTGTATGTCCATTACATGAAATCCAAATAAAAATCCATTTAAATTACTGGTTGTAATGCAACAAAATAGGAAAAACGCCAAGGGGGATGAATACTTTTGCAAGGCACTGTAGATGGCAAGCAAATGATATATCCATCTAGTTTATCCCCTGAAAGTTAGCTTGTTAACTAGCCATATTGATGTGATCTGTTATTAGCTAACGTTAGCTAGCCAATTTGATGTGGTTCATCAATCAATGTAGCCTATCATGTCTGTCAGCAGTAATCATGATTAAACACTCTTAAAAACAATGTTGAAAACGGAATAATGTTAGCTAACTTTGCTAGGTAGGCCTACGTTGGTTGGAGAAAAAAGTACATTAGGTCTATTTACCACTATGTTTAGCCAACTGTACAAAGTTTCTACCGGTAGCTTGCAGAGTAAACATTATCAGCTAACAGTGTATTGTGAGATGAGGAGAGATTCTAGAATGAGAGTTCTAGAATGCTCATTCTCTGCCTGGTCACTGCTGTCACCATGGTGATGTCATGCTCTGTGTGACTGACTGATGGGTGATGAGTGATGTCAGAGGGATAAAAGACGACATGATAGGAGACAGTCAGAGACCAAACATACGTCATATTCTGAACAGTCATATCAAATAAAATGTTATTGGTTGCATACACATATTTTGCAGATGTTATCGCAGGTGCAGCGAAATGCTTAGGCTTCTATCTCCAACAGTGCATTATACCTTACAATACAAAACAATACACACAAATCGAATCGTTAAGAAATTAAGAAATAATTCAGAAATTCAAAAATAGAGGTACAGTTGAAGTCGGAAGGTTACATTCACCTTAGCCAAATACATTTTAACTCAGTTTTTCCTAATTCCTGACATTTTATCCTAGTAAAAATTCCCAGTCTTAGGTCAGAATGTGAATGTCAGAATAAGAGTAGAGAGAATTATTTATTTCTGTTTTTATTTCTTTCATTACATTCCCAGTGGGTCAGAAGTTTACATACACTCAATTAGTATTTGGTAGCATTGCCTTTAAATTGTTTAACTTGGGTCAAACGTTTCGGGTAACCTTCTACAAGCTTCCCACAATAAGTTGGGTGAATTTTGCCCATTCCTCCTGACAGAGCTGGTGTAACTGAGTCAGGTTTGTAGGCCTTCTTGCTCGCACACGCTTTTTCAGTTCTGCCCAAACATTTTTCATAGGATTGAGGTCTGCGCTTTGTGATGGCCACTCCAATACCTTGACTTTGTAGTCCTTAAGCCATTTTGCCACAACTTTGGAAGTATGCTTGGGGTCATTGTCCATTTGGAAGACCCATTTGCGTCCAAGCTTTAACTTCCTGACTGATGTCTTGAGATGTCGCTTCAATATATCCACATAATTTTCCTTCTTCATAACGCCATCTATTTTGTGAAGTACACCAGTTCCTCCTGCAACAAAGCACCCCCACAACATGATGCTGCCACCCCCGTGATTCACGGTTGGGATGGTGTTCTTCGGCTTGCAAGCTTTCCCCTTTTTCCTCCAAACATAACGATAGTCATTATGGCCAAACAGTTCTATTTTTGTTTCATCAGACCAGAGGACATTTCTCCAAAAAGTACGATCTTTGTCCCCATGTGCAGTTGCAAACCGTAGTCAGGCTTTTTTTATGGCGGTTTTGGAGCAGTGGCTTCTTCCTTGCTGAGTGGCCTTTCAGGATATGTCGATATAGGACTCGTTTTACTGTGGATATAGATACTTTTGTGCCTGTTTCCTCCAGCATCTTCACAAGGTCCTTTGCTGTTGTTCTGGGATTGATTTGCACTTTTCGCACCAAAGTACGTTCATCTCTAGGAGACAGAGCGCGTCTCCTTCCTGAGCTATATGACGGCTGCGTGGTCCCATGGTGTTTATACTTGCGTACTATTGTTTGTACAGATGAACATGGTACCTTCAGGTGTTTGGAAATTGCTCCCAAGGATGAACCAAGGATGTCTTGGCTGATTTCTTTTGATTTTCCCATGATGTCAAGCAAAGAGACACTGAGTTTGAAGGTAGGCCTTGAAATACATCCACAGGTACACCTCCAATTGACTCAAATTATGTCAATTAGCCTATCAGAAGCTTCTAAAGCCATGACATCCTTTTCTGGAATTTTCCAAGCTGTTTAAAGGCACAGTCAACTTAGTGTATGTAAACTTCTGACCCACTGGAATTGTGATACAGTGAATTATAAGTTAAATCATCTGTCTGTCAACAATTGTTGGAAAAATTACTTGTGTCATGCACAAAGTAGATGTCCTAACCGACTTGCTAAAAAAATAGTTTGTTAACAAGAAATTTGTGGAGTTGTTGAAAAACTAGTTTTAATGACTCCAACCTAAGTGTATGTAAACTTCCGACTTCAACTGTATATACAGGTATGCTCTATAAATCAGTCACATTATTCATATAATGGAAGACGTGTGTGCACATCACACACACACATACTATGCAGTGTCTCTCTTTCTCTCCCTTCTCTCTCTCTCCCTCTAAACCCTCTCTCTTTCTATCTTTCTCTCCTACCTTTATCCCTTTTTACCTCTCCTTCTACCTTCCTTTCCCTTTCTTTCTCTTTCTCTCCCTCTCATTTTCTCCTTTCTCCTTCTCTCCCTTTATACCTCCCCTCCCTTTCTCCTCTCTCTCCCTTTCCCTCCCTTCCTCTTTCCTCTCTCTCCCACTCTCTCCAATGGCTTCACGCTCCAGCCTTCCAACAATCAGGCCCTCTCGCACCCGCAATCACTCTACGCTGATGGGCACGGCGTCCCCGGTGCATCGATGAAACACACAACCCGTGTCGACCCCCATCCGTCGCCACACACACACCCATACACACAACTCCACACACACACACACGCAGACATACATCATACACACACAGACACACACACGTCGGTTGGGGGCGGGGGGCCCAGCTGGCGACTGCCTCTAATTTGGTAGGGCAGGTTTCCATGGTTGGCTACGGTTGGTCAGGCCCATATGCAGCGTGAGGATCTGAGGGAGCAGGGTAGCGGGCTGCTTTGTGTGTGTGTGCCTGCGTGTGTGTGTGGCAGGAAGGGGGATCAGTGTGTTTGTGAGTGTGTGGGCGGCGGTAATGTGTGTGCGTGTGCTTGTGTGTGTGTTGTTGCTGTGCAGGGGAGCGGAGTGGAGTGGGCAGAATGGGGTGGTAGTAGGGGGGACCTGGGCAGTATGGGGAAGGCCGGGGTATGCGGGCAACACGAGGCTGGTCACCCTCCAACAGACACAAGCACACTGTGATCGTCAGGGGGGTAGAGAGTGCCAGCTGTCATCCTCTGCCCCTGACAGAGCCCAGCACAGCCTTCTGTATGGGTGGGCAACGATACAGCACAGAAATCACAATTAAAGAAACACCAGCTTCTGAAATCAACCATGTCACCCTCTACCATACAGAACCCAGCCCAGCCCATACTCCTCATCCCCCTCCTCATCCTCCTTCTCCTCCTCCTTCTCCTCCTCCTTCCCCTCCTCCTCCTCCTCCTCATCCTCCTTCTCATCCTCCTTCTCCTCCTCATCCCTCTCCTCTTCCTCCTCCTGCTCCTTCCCCTCCTCCTCCTCCTCCTCCTCCTCTTCCTCCTCCTCCTTCCCCTCCTCCTCCTCCTCATCCTTCTCCTCCTCCTCATCCTCCTTCTCCTCCTCATCCCTCTCCTCTTCCTCCTCCTCCATCTCCCTCCTCCTCCTGAGGAGCGGGGGTGAGTGGTGTTCCAGTCTGGGGTTGAATCGGTTCCCTTCACACTGCCAGCTGTATTAATTCATGACCCATACTCTTACTGTTTGTCACTATCTCTCTCCTTCTCCCCCTCTCTCTTCCTCTCTCCCAATATTTTCTACCTTTTCTCACTTCCATCCCTTCCCCTCCTCTCCTCTCTCTGCTCTATTCTCTATCTCTCCCTACCCTTCTCTCTCCTCTGCTTTTTATTTAACAAATAGCTTTCAGTGAAAAACACAAGTGCTCTTTAACATAACTGCTGACGCAAAGTGACATAAATTTACCGGCTGCGTCCCGCTGCGTCCCAAATGGCACCCTAATTCCTATATAGTGCACAACTTTTGACCAGGGCCATTTAGGATGCAGCCACCAATAAAAGGACTGTAATATCATAACAGGGAATATGTGTCTCCACGGAGCATAAATTCTGTTACATGTCATTCAGCCTTTGTTGTTATTTATCCGGTTTTCTTTACAACCAGCCAGATGTCTGGAGGGCAGGCACACCACAATCCTGTTTGTGAGAGAAAAAGAGAGGGAGAGAGAGACATAGAGTTAGGGGGGAGAGAGAGAGAAAGTGAGAGGAGGAGGAGGAGGAGGAGAGAAAGCAAATGTTGGATGTCACCATAGCTTCCTGCTGCCCCCTACTGTTAGCACTGGAACACTTCCAATATCTTTACTACAAAACACGCACACACACACACACGACATAAACCACAGGTCATTTCTGTTTGATAAAGAGTGAGTGTCTGCTAATGGTGCACAAACGTTGTGTGTGGAGGCCTACCAGCGTGGGGAAGAGAATGGTCCAGAAAGAGACACAGAGAGGAGGATAACTGGCATCGTTACTGTGATATTTCTGTGTGGATTCTCTATATGTATTCCAATGTATTAAGGCCTGTACTCCCATCCGTTTGTATGCCTGTTCATACTCCCATTGGGGCTGGAGGGGTGGAGAGGAGGTGGAGAAGGGGGATAACTGGAGTGACTGTAACAGTCTGTCCCCAGGGGAGATGAGAAATGGACGGTAAACCAGCGCCGAGAGACAAATCACATCACCTTGAATTTACATAAACAGTCTTCAAATGGCTGCTACTGCTGCTGCTCAGTGCGTCCCAAATGGCATGTTATTCCCTATATAGGACACTACTGTTGACCTGGACCCATTGCGTGCTATATAGAGAATAGGGTGCCATTTTTGACTAGTGCCCCAGCGCTGTGGAGGATTAGTATTGAGTTCATTTAACACTTAAACACACTCCCAGGAGAGGCTATTCATGTTGGACAAATTGCCCCAGCCACAGCGCCTCGTCAGCGGGTAGTTCTCGGCCGGGCAGAGGGTGAGTACCCTCTGAGGAGAGGAGCAGTTTATAGACCGGCACACAGAGAGACAG
>NC_042974.1:55769300-55791800 GCF_901001165.1 Salmo trutta | reverse complement strand
TCTGTCACAGCACACCTCTCCTCTCCTCTTTTTTCTCCTCTCCTCTCCTCTCCTCTCCTCTCCTCTCCTCTCCTCTCCTCTCCTCTTTCCTATCATTGCCACATAAAAATAATGCAGGAGAATGGATATTACAGGAGAATGCCTATGTAACAAGATGTTAAGACTGACTCAAACATGACAGCAGAGCAGGCCAAGAGCTACCTTGGATAAAAGGTTGAACATCTATATCAATATCATATAAAAAGCCTCTCAATGACAATGTGAAAGAGGGAAGTGGTATGACTGTGAATGTAGTAAATTGGACCTACATGGACCTTGAATTAGGCTTGTGTTAGGTTGAAGGGCACCTTTCCCACATGAAAAGGTCCCGTGTGGCTCAGTTGGTAGAGCATGGTGCAACGCCAGGGTTGTGGGTTTGATTCCCACGGGGGACCAGTATGGGAAAAAAAATGTATGAAATGTATGCATTCACTACTGTAAGTTGCTCTGGATAAGAGCGTCTGCTAAATGACTAAAATGTAAAAAATGTAAAATGTAATGAAAAAAATACTACAGTTTACTAGAGAATACTACAGTACTTAATATAGAATTCTTTAGTATACTGTAGAATATTATACTACACACTGTAGTATCCCTCGATCATAAGTATTTAGTGTAGAATACTGTAGTAAATATTACAGAATTATCCACACAAAAATCACTTCAGTAAATACTTCAGAAATGTCCTCAAAAACACCACAGTCCGCAACTTTAGTAAATACTGAAGTATTTAAAATGAATATACGCTGTCCATTCCCCCAGCCAGGTCACCCGTTATACAAGTCAGTATTTGATGTCCATCCATGTCCGAGGATGTCAGGACATGATGTGGAATCCAGCCATTAGAGGAAACAGGGATGGTGGATGGGCATAAGCATCTGATTCCAAAGGTTGTGAGTTTGAATCCAGCGATAGAAAGCTGTTTTTATATTTTAAGCCTATCCCAAAACTTAACCCTTACCATTCAGAGTTACATTTAATCATTTTTTAAATTTTAGTCATTTAGCAGACGCTCTTATCCAGAGCGACTTACAGTAGTGAATGCATACATTTAATGCATTATTTTTTGTACAGGCCCCCCGTGGGAATCGAACCCACAACCCTGGCGTTGCATACAACATGCTGGCATTGCAAACACCATGCTCTACCAACTGAGCCACAGGGAAGCTCAGTTAATGCCTAACCTTAAGAATTTGGAGTAAATGCCTAAACTTATCCCTAAACACTAAAACAGTAGGTTTCCTCAAGGAGAAATATCCCACTTTTATGTAAAAGATAATAAAACAAAAACACTAGTAAATACTACAGTAACGTCTGCTAAAGCACAACAGTAATTACTATAATATATACTACTATTTTTTCTACTACAGTATTTCTACTATAGTAAACTGTAAATACTACAGTATACTACAATAAACTACAGGGAATACTACAATAAAGTCCACAACAACACTACAGTGAATTCCTACCACAGTATACACTATAGTATTTCTTCATGTGGGTTCTCATGCTCTCTGTTGAAGCTTTCCTCTCCTCTCCTACAGTGGGGGAAAAAAGTATTTGATCCCCTGCTGATTTTGTATGTTTGCCCACTGACAAAGAAATGATCAGTCTATAATTTTAATGGTAGGTTTATTTGAACAGTGAGAGACAGAATAACAACAAAAATAATGAGAAAAACGCATGTCAAAAATGATATAAATTGATTTGCATTTTAAAGAGGGAAATAAGTCTTTGACCCCCTCTCAATCAGAAAGATTTCTGGCTCCCAGGTGTCTTTTATACAGGTAACGAGCTGAGATTAGGAGCACACTAGGGAGTGCTCCTAACCGCAGCTTGTTACCTGTATAAAAGACACCTGTCCACAGAAGCAATCAATCAATCAGATTCCAAACTCTCCACCATGGCCAAGACCAAAGAGCTCTCCAAGGATGTCAGGGACAAGATTGTAGACCTACACAAGGCTGGAATGGGTTACAAGACCATCGCCAAGCAGCTTGGTGAGAAGGTGACAACATTTGGTGCGATTATTCGCAAATGGAAGAAACACAAAAGAACTGTCAATGTCCCTCGGCCTGGGGCTCCATGCAAGATCTCACCTCGTGGGGTTGCAATGATCATGAGAACGGTGAGGAATCAGCCCTGAACTACACGGGAGGATCTTGTCAATGATCTCAAGGCAGCTGGGACCATAGTCACCAAGAAAACAATTGGTATCACATTACGCCGTGAAGGACTGAAATCCTGCAGCGCCTGCAAGGTCCCCCTGCTGAAGAATGCATATACATGCCCGTCTGAAGTTTGCCAATGAACATCTGAATGATTCAGAGGACAACTGGTGAAAGTGTTGTGGTCAGATGAGACCAAAATGGAGCTCTTTGGCATCAACTCAACACGCCGTGTTTGGAGGAGGAGGAATGCTGCCTATGACCCCAAGAACACCATCTCCACCGTCAAACATGGAGGTGGAAACATTATGCTTTGGGGGTGTTTTTCTGCTAAGGGGACAGGACAACTTCACCGCATCATTTGACGGGGCCATGTACTGTCAAATCTTGGGTGAGAATCTCCTTCCCTCAGCCAGGGCATTGAAAATGGGTCGTGGATGGGTATTCCAGCATGAGAATGACCCAAAACACACAGCCAAGGCAACAAAGGAGTGGCTCAAGAAGAAGCACATTAAGGTCCTGGAGTGGCCTAGCCAGTCTCCAGACCTTAATCCCATAGAAAATCTGTGGAGGGAGCTGAAGGTTCGAGTTGCCAAACGTCAGCCTCGAAACCTTAATGACTTGGAGAAGATCTGCAAAGATGAGTGGGACAAAATCCCTCCTGAGATGTGTGCAAACCTGGTGGCCAACTACAAGAAACGTCTGACCTCTGTGATTGCCAACAAGGGTTTTGCCACCAAGTACTGAGTCATGTTTTGCAGAGGGGTCAAATACTTATTTCCCTCATTAAAATGCAAATCAATTTATAACATTTTTGACATGCGTTTTTCTGGACTTTTTGTTGTTATTCTGTCTCTCATATATATATTCTCTCTCTCATTCTGTCTCTCATATAAACCTACCATTAAAATTATAGACTGATCATTTCTTTGTAAGTGGGCAAACGTACAAAATCAGCAGGGGATCAAATACTTTTTCCCCCACTGTATCTCCTCTCCTCCCCTCCCTCTCTCTGTCACCGTTCTTCTCTTCTCTCTTTCCTCTCATATCTCTCTCTCTCTGTCACAGCTCTCCTCTCCTCTCTCTCTCCCTGTCAGCTCTCCTCTTCTCTTCTCTCTTTCCTCTTCTCTCTCTCTCTCTCTCCCATAGCTCTCCTTTCTCTCTGTCAGCTCTCCTCTCTCTCTTTCCTCTCCTCTCTCTTTCTCTCTGTCCCAGCTCTCCTCTCCTTTCCTCTCCCTGTCAGCTCTCTCTCTTCTTCTCTCTCCTCTTCTCTCTCTCCTCTCTCTCTCTGTCACAGCTCTCCTCTTCTCTCTCTCTCCTCTCCTCTCTCTGTCACAGCTCTCCTCTCCTCTCCTCTCTCTCTCTCTGTCAGCTTTCCTTTTCTCTCTCTCCTCTCTCTCTCTGTCAGCTCTCCTCTTCTCTCTCTCCTCTCCTCTCTCTCTCTGTCAGCTCTCCTCTTCTCTCTCGCACACTTTATCCCTTCACCCATAAAAGTAAAATGCAGCAGGTTGGTTGTGAAAACAGCCTTGTCCTGTTTGTCAGAGGGGCTGTCGTAAATATGACAGGCTGTCTGCTGCGTGGAAGGCAGAGTGGGTGTGTGTGTGTCTCTGTGGTTGTGCTTGCACGTGTGTATGTTTGTGTGTGTGCATGCGTGTGTGTCTGGCTGTGGTAAATAATAGAGACCGGTGGTAGAAGACAGAATCTGTAGAGGCGAGAGGCATGGTGATAGAACTCATCATCGCCCAGGGAGTACATCTCACTACAGAACACCCAGACAGTACTTTTAGTATTTCCCAACGCCCCTACTACCTCCTATAGTGTGTGGTCTTAACAAAACGCACACGTTTACTCAATATTCAATGGGTAATGAGGCCCTCTGTATGCCCCAAACACATACAGGGCCAGACAATTAACCTTGTGCTTACATCCTCAGAAAATAGATCTTATCTGAGAGAAATGTCATAAAGGAAGGTGCTAAACTGGCAAGAAAGAGGACAAATCAGACTTTTCTGGTGAACAGCGGGTCAATTAATTTTTAATAGCGGCCCATTGTCTCTGGCCAGGCCCAGATTGAAATCAGCACTATCAACTCAACAAAACAATACACAGTGATTTGTTTCACAATGAACAGAACCACTACAGTCCACCCAGCTGGCTGTGTGTGTGTGTGTGTGTGTGTGTGTGTGTGTGTGTGTGTGTGTGTGTGTGTGTGTGTGTGTGTGTGTGTGTGTGTGTGTGTGTGTGTGTGTGTGTGTGTGTGTGTGTGTGTGTGTGTGTGTGTGTGTGTGTGTGTGTGTGTGTGTGTGTGTGTGTGTGTGTGTGTGTGTGTGTGTGTGTGTGTGTGTGTGTGTGTGTATACAGCACCATTGGACTCCTATTTACAGTTTACTATAGTATTTTTGGGATATACTATAGTAAATATTGACTGGCTTTCATCTGGCTGCCCACTCAATAGAAAGCTTCAAAATGTAACTAGTGCATGTGTCACACCCTGATCTGTTTCACCTGTACTTGTGATAGTCTCCACCCCCCTCCAGGTGTCGCCCATCTTCCCCATTATCCCCCGTGTATTTATACTTGTGTTCTCTGTTTGTCCATTGCCAGTTCGTCTTGTTTGTCAAGTCAATCAGCGTTTTTGTTCTCAGCTCCTGCTTTTCCTAGTCTCTCCTTTTTCTCACCCTCCTGGTTTTGACGCTTGCCTGTCCTGACTCTGAGCCCGCCTACCTGACCACTCTGCCTGCTGACCTGTACCTTTGCCCCATCTCTGGATTGTTGACCTCTGCCTACCCTGAGCCTGCCTGCCGTTCGGTACTGTTGCCCCACCTCTGGTTACTGACCCCTGCCTGCCTTGACCTGCCTATTGCCTGCCCCTGTTGGAATATTAAACCATTGTCAATTCGACATGTCTGCATCTGGGTCTTACCTTTTCCTGATAACCTGAACCAGGTTACAGGCTATCAGTCAACCTACCAGGGTAGTTACAAACAACACAGGAATTAAATCATCAACATGTATTGATCACATGTTTACTAATGCTGCAGACATTTGCTGAAAAGCAGTATCCAAATCCATCAGATGTAGTGATCACAATACAGTAGCCATATCTAGGAAAACCAAAGTTCCAAAGACTGGGCCTAATAGGGTGTATAAGAGGTCATGCAAGAAGTTTTGTAGTGATTTCTATGTTGTTGGTGTAAAGAATATTTGTTGGTCTGTGGTGTTTAATGAGAAGAAACCAGATGCTGCACTTGACACATTTATGAAATCGCTTATCCCAGTTATTAATAAGCACGCACCCATTAAGTAAATGACTGTAAAAACTGTTAAATCCCCTTGGATTGATGAGGAATTGAAAAATTGTATGGTTGAGAGGGATGAGGCAAAATAAATGGCAAATAAGTATGGCAGCACAACCGATTGGCAAACGTACTGCAAATTGAGAAATCATGTGACTAAGCTAAATAAAAAGATGAGGAAACAACAGTTTGAAACAATCATGAATGATAGTACAACGCTTTGGAGCACCTTAAATGACATTTTGGGGCAAAAAGGCAAACTCCGCTCCATCATTCATTGAATCCAATGGCTCATTCATCACAAAACCCACTGATATAGCCAACTAAGGATTTTTTCATCGGCAAGATTAGCAAACTTAGGCATGACATGCCAGCAACAAACACTGGCACTACAGATCCAAGTATATCTGACCAAATTATGAAAGACAAGCATTTAAATTTTGAATTCTGTGAAGTGAGTATGGAAGAGGTGAAAAACGTATTGTTGTCTATCAACATTGACAAGCCACCGGGGTCTGACAACTTGGATGAAAAATTGCTGAGGATAATAGCGGACAATATTGCCACTCCTATTTGCCATATCTTCAATTTAAGTTTACTAGAAAGTGTGTGCCCTCAGGACTGGAGGGGGAAAAAAGTCAGAAAAAGTTCCCCTACCTAAGAATAGTAAAGACCCCTTTACTGGCTCAAATAGTTGACCAATCAGCCTGTTACCAACCCTTAGTAAACTTTCGGGAAAAATGGTGTTTGACCAGATGCAATGCTATTTTTGTTAAGCGGAGCAGCACTGGGGAACCCAAGAGCAGACTCAGACCAGGAAACGGGGTTGAATGAAGCATGATATTTATTGTAACACAGGGAGAGATGAAGTGCAGATCCAGGGAAGCTTGAATGAGTTGTAGGAAACCAGATGTGGAAGCTGAGGTTGGAGTGAACTGGGTTGGGACAGGGTAAACAGGTCCGGAGGGGAATCCAGAACAGGGTAGCAGGTGGTGAGATGTGGAACAGGAGACAGGAGTCAGAGTCAGAGCAGCAACACTGCAGTGAGAGGAGAAACAGCATCAGGCAAAGAAACAGGCACAGCAGGATACAGGATCTTAAATAACAACAAATAGCTGGAAGCATGACTGACTGAACGGAGATTGGAACCGGGGTGCCTAAGCCAGCCGTCGGGCTTTCACGCCCTGGCTGGCTCAAGAGGTTTCCTTGCCTCGGTTGGCTTGGCGGCTTCCCATCCTACGTCACACTCCACCGGATCTTCGGGCTCCTACTCTGCAGCGGGATCGACAGGAGTCTTGTCTCAGCCGGCTCCTCGGGCTTCCATGTCTCAGCCGGCTCGTCAGGCTCTCACGCTCCTGCCGGTTCGTCGGGCTTCCACGCCCCACCCGGCTTCCCCTGCGCCCATGTCTCAGACGGTTCGCCCAGGTGAGACACCGGGTGGCGCCCCAAGAGGGGGAGGTACCGTCACGTCTGCTCCCGCTCTTCCCTCCCCCTGGCGCTTGAGGGCGCTAGGTTGCCCTGCATCACGCACTCCTGCCGTCCATCACGCACACCTGCCTTCCCTCGTCACGCGCATCAGCGTTATTGGACTCACCTGGACTCACTTATCACCTGTTCATTTCCACCCCTATATTTGTCAGTTCCCCAGCTCTGTTCCCCGCTGCTGCATTGTATTATTTTTGGCTTTAATATTAGTTTGCTGATGCTGTTCCTGTCTCGTTCTATGTCCGTCTTTATTAAATGTTTTCCTCCCCGTGCCCGCTTCGTCTCTCCAGCGTCAATTCATGACAATTTTAAAGTAAACAAATTGACAACAGACTTTCAGCATGCTTATATGGAAGGACATTTAAATGTTTTTGCTTTTTTATTTAACCAGGCAAGTCAGTTAAGAACACATTCTTATTTTCAATGACACCTAGGAACAGTGGGTTAACTGCCTTGTTCAGTGGCAGAACAACAGATTTTTACCTTGTCAGCTCGGGGATTCAATCTTGCAACCTTCCGGTTACTATTCCAACGCTCTAACCACTAGGCTACCTGCCGCCCCATTCAACAAGCACAGCACGTACACAAATGACTGATGATTGGCGGAGAGAAATTGATGATAAAAACATTGTGGGGTCTGTTTTGTTAGACTTCAGTGCGGCTTTTGACATTATCGATCATAGTCTGCTGCTTTACACCCCCTGCTATATTGTGAATAAAGAGTTACCTGTCTAACAGAACACAGAGGGTGTTCTTTAATGGAAGCCTATCCAACATAATCTAGGTAGAATCAGGAATTCCCCAGTGCAGCTTTCTAGGGCCCTTACTTTTTTAATTCTTTACTAATGGCATGCCACTGGCTTTAAGTAAAGTGTCTCTATGTATGCGGATGACTCAACACTGTACACGTCAGTTATTACAGCAACTGAAATGACTGCAAAACGTAACAAAGAGCTGCAGTTAGTTTCAGAATGGGTGGCAAAGAATAAGTTCATCCGAAATATTTCAAAAAGTAAAAGTATTGTATTTCGGACAAATCATTCACTAAACCCTAAACCTCACCTAAATCTTGTAATGAATGATGTGGAAACTGAGCAAGTTGAGGTGATTAAACTGCTTGGTGTAACCCTGGATTGCGAACTGTCATCAAAACATATTGATACAACAGTAGCTAAGATGGGGAGAAGTCTGTCCATAATAAAGAGCTGCTCTGCCTTCTTAACAGTACATTCAACAAGGCATGTCCTACAGGCCCTGGTTTTGTCGCACCTTGACTACTGTTCAGTCGTGTGTTGTGAAATCTGTTGTGAATGTATTGTAATGTTTTTAAATTGTATAAACTGCCTTCATTTTGCTGGACCACAGGAAGAGTAGCTGCTGCTTTGGCGATCCATAATAAATACAGATACCTCCCATACGTATCTCTCACCCACTTCCACAATCCACAGTCTTTTCACAACTACCACACCATGGTTTTGTAAAGAACTCATTCTAGAATGATTATCATACAGAACAATCATTTATAGCTGTATAGATGTCCCATACATTTAGAATGTCCTATATACATCCCTCTACCACTCTCTCCTTTATTAATAGGCTGTTGAAGAGCATAATGGATTCTAAGTGCTTTAGGCCTCAGAAGACTGCCTGGCTCTGCTCTGCCCTTCCAGCCCTGATGTAAATTGCCTCCATGCTTTTTAAGGATGTATCGTTATGTTAATACACCCCCCTCCACCCCTTCACCCATCCACTCTCTGCCCTTTCAGTCTATCTATGTGTAAACACTATTATTCCATCCAATTGTCCTCTGCTTCTATTCAAGCCTGAGTGCCAAAAGAAAATGTCCTTTTTATGAAAATGTAATGGACATTTAATGGACCGTTTTCTTAGATGTTATCTAACTAATGGCATTACAGTAAACCACTGTAAAAGTAAGAGTCCATTCAAAACATACTCAATGTATGAATACCACTGAGCATACAGTACACTCAGTCTTCATTCAAAACAAAAATCATCCCACATAGAAATATGCACATTTGAAAAGTACGGGGTAGTTTAGTTCTTCTCACAAAACAATTTTCCATAATAGCTAATGTAAATAGTACATTTTCAGTCTGCTGATGCCTAGAGAGCCTTATGGTGATATCACATTCCAATCCCCAGACATCACAGTCCCTTGGGCTTCAGAGAGCAGTGGCAGAAATGGCAGTGGTCCCTGAAGGACTCTCTCTCATGCACACAGACACATGCGCACACACTCTCTCTCCCCTCTTAAAGGCCCAGTGCAATGAAAAACGTGATTTGCCTGTTTTATATATTTTCCACACTATGAGGTTGGAATAATAATGTGAAAGTGTGAAACATATGATAATGCCCTTTTAGTGTAAGAGCTGTTTGAAAAGGCCGCCAGCAATTTCTGCATGTTTTGGTGGGATGGAGTCTTGGCCTGCCTGGTGACATCATCATGTGGTAAATTAGTTAATAGACCAATGAGAAAGAGTTCCAAACCTCTGCCAATAAAAGCACATTTTCTGTTTTCTCCTCCCATCTCAGACCACTCTCAGACAGTCCTAGCTAAATTCTTGTTTGAGAAATTCCCCTTTGCTAAGAAGCTATTTTTGTTTATTTTTGACAATTTGAATTGAAAACAAATACAGTAAGGTACTTCATTGTTACCCAGAAATGATCTGATATTGAGATAAAAACGGCTGCATTGGACCTTTAAGTATGTGCTAAGTAGCTCCAGCCAGTCACAGAGAGTCAACAGATGGTCTGACTGAATGCTGCCCTGCTCTGTCTCCTCCCCCAAGGCAGCAGCAGTCAAACGGAACCTGTGAAATCTGTCACAAACCATGGTGGCAAATGTCTCGATGATCCTACAAATGCTAATTCAAATCATGAGAGGTCCAACAAACGAGGGGGGTTGGAGGAAGTGTGGTCGACAGGGTTGGAGGGGACTCAGAGTTTATTCCAATTTAGAAAGGTACAAAACCATCCTTCTAAAAACGGCATTGAAATGTATCTGGCCTGAGGACAGACACAAATGAGCTGAGCTCAGAGGGATGTGGTGGTGGTGGTGTGACATTCAGTGTGCCATTGTGACGTTCTCCTCAGAGACTACATTACATTAGAAGGGCGTAATAAAACCCTGCTCTGCTGGCTCACACTGGGTTCATTAGAGAAGAGTGCAACAGAGCGGGAGAGAGAATGGTGCTTGCAACACCAAGTTAGTTGGTTCAATTCCTGGGACCACCTTACGAAAATGTATGAAAGCACGCTTTTGGAACATACAATGACGCTTCTCATTTCTTCATTAGCACAGGCTGGACACGCACTGTTACTCTGTCACGACATCACGCCAAAAACGAGCAACGTTTTTTAAGGCAGCAGTTGATGGATGAATCCTGTGAATAAAAACAGGTGAAGGAAGTCTAAATGTGTAAACACGGCAGATCAAGCACACATCTCAACACTTTGTCTTCCCCTGACACTCAGATACTCACACACTCAGATACTCACACACTCAGATACTCACACACTCAGGTACTCAGACACTCAGATACACACACACTCAGATACTCACACACTCAGATACTCACACACTCAGATACTCACACACTCAGATACACACACACTCAGATACTCACACACTCAGATACTCACACACTCAGACACTCACACACTCAGATACTCACACACTCAGATACACACACACTCAGATACTCACACACTCAGATACACACACACTCAGATACTCACACACTCAGATACTCAGATACTCTGACACTCAGATACTCAGACACTCAGATACTCACACACTCAGATACACACACACTCAGATACACACACACTCAGATACTCACACACTCAGATACACACACACTCAGATACACACACACTCAGATACTCAGACACTCACACACTCAGATACTCACACACTCAGATACTCACACACTCAGATACTCACACACTCAGATACTCACACACTCACACACTCAGATACACACACACACACTCAGATAAACACACACTCAGATACACACACACTCAGATACCCACACACTCAGATACTCACACACTCAGATACACACTCAGATACTCACACTCAGATACACACACACTCAGATACACACACACTCAGATACTCACACACTCAGATACCCTCACATTCAGATACTCACACACTCAGATACACACTCAGATACACACCCACTCAGATACCCACACACTCAGATACTCACACACTCGGACACTCAGACACTCACACACTCAGATACTCATATACTCACACACTCAGATACTCACACACTCAGACACTCACACACTCATACTCATATACTCACACACTCAGATACTCACACACTCAGATACTCATATACTCACACACTCAGATACTCACACACTCAGATACTCACACACTCAGATACTCACACACTCAGATACTCACACACTCAGACACTCACACACTCAGACACTCACACACTCAGGTACTCAGACACTCACACACTCAGATCAGATACTCACACACTCAGACACTCACACACTCAGACACTCACACACTCACACACTCAGATCAGATACTCACACACTCAGACCCTCACACACAAGATACTCAGACACAAGATACTCAGTCACTCATACATTTACACGCTCACACACTCACACACTCAGATACACACTCACACACTCAGATACTCACACACTCAGATCAGATACTCACACACTAAGATACTCACACACTAAGATACTCACACACTCAGACACTGAGATCAGATACTCACACACTGAGATCAGATACTCACACACTCAGATCAGATACTCACACACTCACACACTCAGATCAGATACTCACACACTCACACACTCAGATACTCAGACACTCAGACACTTGGATACTCACACTCAGACACTAACACTTAGATACTCACACACACACACACTCACACACTCAGATACTCAGACACTCAGATACTCAGACACTCAGATACTCACACATTCAGATACACACACACACTCAGATACTCACACACTCAGATACACACACACTCAGATACTCACACACTCAGATACACACACACTCAGATACTCACACACTCAGATACTCAGACACTCAGATACTCACACACTCAGATACTCAGACACTCAGATACTCACACACTCAGATACACACACACTCAGATACTCACACACTCAGATACTCACACACTCAGATACTCACACACTCAGATACACACACACTCAGATACTCACACACTCAGATACACACACACTCAGATACTCACACACTCAGATACACACACACTCAGATACTCACACACTCAGATACTCACACACTCAGATACTCAGACACTCAGATACTCACACACTCAGATACTCAGACACTCAGATACTCACACACTCAGATACTCAGACACTCAGATACTCACACACTCAGATACTCACACACTCAGATACACACACACTCAGATAAACACACACTCAGATACACACACACTCAGACACCCACACAATCAGATACTCACACACTCAGATACACACTCAGATACTCACACTCAGATACACACACACTCAGATACACACACACTCAGATACTCACACACTCAGATACCCTCACATTCAGATACTCACACACTCAGATACACACTCAGATACACACCCACTCAGATACCCACACACTCAGATACTCACACACTCGGACACTCAGACACTCACACACTCAGATACTCATATACTCACACACTCAGATACTCACACACTCAGACACTCACACACTCATACTCATATACTCACACACTCAGATACTCACACACTCAGATACTCACACACTCAGGTACTCAGACACTCAGATACACACACACTCAGATACTCACACACTCAGATACTCACACACTCAGATACTCACACACTCAGATACACACACACTCAGATACTCACACACTCAGATACTCACACACTCAGACACTCACACACTCAGATACTCACACACTCAGATACACACACACTCAGATACTCACACACTCAGATACACACACACTCAGATACTCACACACTCAGATACTCAGATACTCAGACACTCAGATACTCAGACACTCAGATACTCACACACTCAGATACACACACACTCAGATACACACACACTCAGATACTCACACACTCAGATACACACACACTCAGATACACACACACTCAGATACTCAGACACTCACACACTCAGATACTCACACACTCAGATACTCACACACTCAGATACTCACACACTCAGATACTCACACACTCACACACTCAGATACACACACACACACTCAGATAAACACACACTCAGATACACACACACTCAGATACCCACACACTCAGATACTCACACACTCAGATACACACTCAGATACTCACACTCAGATACACACACACTCAGATACACACACACTCAGATACTCACACACTCAGATACCCTCACATTCAGATACTCACACACTCAGATACACACTCAGATACACACCCACTCAGATACCCACACACTCAGATACTCACACACTCGGACACTCAGACACTCACACACTCAGATACTCATATACTCACACACTCAGATACTCACACACTCAGACATTTCACACACTCATACTCATATACTCACACACTCAGATACTCACACACTCAGATACTCATATACTCACACACTCAGATACTCACACACTCAGATACTCACACACTCAGATACTCACACACTCAGATACTCACACACTCAGACACTCACACACTCAGACACTCACACACTCAGGTACTCAGACACTCACACACTCAGATCAGATACTCACACACTCAGACACTCACACACTCAGACACTCACACACTCACACACTCAGATCAGATACTCACACACTCAGACCCTCACACACAAGATACTCAGACACAAGATACTCAGTCACTCATACATTTACACGCTCACACACTCACACACTCAGATACACACTCACACACTCAGATACTCACACACTCAGATCAGATACTCACACACTAAGATACTCACACACTAAGATACTCACACACTCAGACACTGAGATCAGATACTCACACACTGAGATCAGATACTCACACACTCAGATCAGATACTCACACACTCACACACTCAGATCAGATACTCACACACTCACACACTCAGATACTCAGACACTCAGACACTTGGATACTCACACTCAGACACTAACACTTAGATACTCACACACACACACACTCACACACTCAGATACTCAGACACTCAGATACTCAGACACTCAGATACTCACACACTCAGATACACACACACACTCAGATACTCACACACTCAGATACACACACACTCAGATACTCACACACTCAGATACACACACACTCAGATACTCACACACTCAGATACTCACACACTCAGATACTCACACACTCAGATACTCAGACACTCAGATACTCACACACTCAGATACACACACACTCAGATACTCACACACTCAGATACTCACACACTCAGATACTCACACACTCAGATACACACACACTCAGATACTCACACACTCAGATACACACACACTCAGATACTCACACACTCAGATACACACACACTCAGATACTCACACACTCAGATACTCACACACTCAGATACTCAGACACTCAGATACTCACACACTCAGATACTCAGACACTCAGATACTCACACACTCAGATACTCAGACACTCAGATACTCACACACTCAGATACTCACACACTCAGATACACACACACTCAGATAAACACACGCTCAGATACACACACACTCAGACACCCACACAATCAGATACTCACACACTCAGATACACACTCAGATACTCACACTCAGATACACACACACTCAGATACACACACACTCAGATACTCACACACTCAGATACCCTCACATTCAGATACTCACACACTCAGATACACACTCAGATACACACCCACTCAGATACCCACACACTCAGATACTCACACACTCGGACACTCAGACACTCACACACTCAGATACTCATATACTCACACACTCAGATACTCACACACTCAGACACTCACACACTCATACTCATATACTCACACACTCAGATACTCACACACTCAGATACTCATATACTCAAACACTCAGATACTCACACACTCAGATACTCAGACACTCAGATACTCACACACTCAGATACTCACACACTCAGACACTCACACACTCAGACACTCACACACTCAGGTGCTCAGACACTCACACACTCAGATACTCATATACTCACACACTCAGACACTCACACACTCAGACACTCACACACTCACACACTCAGATCAGATACTCACACACTCAGACCCTCACACACAAGATACTCAGACACAAGATAATCAGTCACTCATACATTTACTCGCTCACACACTTACACACTCAGATACACAATCACACACTCAGATACTCACACACTCAGATCAGATACTCACACACTAAGATACTCACACACTAAGATACTCACACACTCAGACACTGAGATCAGATACTCACACACTGAGATCAGATACTCACACACTCAGATCAGATACTCACACACTCACACACTCAGATCAGATACTCACACACTCACACACTCAGATACTCAGACACTCAGACACTAACACTTAGATACTCACACACACACACACTCACACACTCAGATACTCAGACACTCAGATACTCAGACACTCAGATACTCACACATTCAGATACACACACACACTCAGATACTCACACACTCAGATAAACACACACTCAGATACTCACACACTCAGATACACACACACTCAGATACTCACACACTCAGATACTCAGACACTCAGATACTCACACACTCAGATACTCAGACACTCAGATACTCACACACTCAGATACACACACACTCAGATACTCACACACTCAGATACTCACACACTCAGATACTCACACACTCAGATACACACACACTCAGATACTCACACACTCAGATACACACACACTCAGATACTCACACACTCAGATACACACAGACTCAGATACTCACACACTCAGATACTCACACACTCAGATACTCAGACACTCAGATACTCACACACTCAGATACTCAGACACTCAGATACTCACACACTCAGATACTCAGACACTCAGATACTCACACACTCAGATACTCACACACTCAGATACACACACACTCAGATACTCACACACTCAGATACACACACACTCAGATACTCACACACTCAGATACACACACACTCAGATACTCACACACTCAGATACTCACACACTCAGATACTCACACACTCAGATACTCACACACTCAGATACACACACACTCAGATACTCACACACTCAGATACTCACACACTCAGATACTCACACACTCAGATACTCAGACACTCAGATACTCAGACACTCAGATACTCACACACTCAGATACACATACACTCAGATACTCACACACTCAGATACTCAGACACTCACACACTCAGATACTCATATACTCACACACTCAGACACTCACACACTCAGGTACTCAGACACTCACACACTCATACTCATATACTCACACACTCAGATACTCATATACTCACACACTCAGATACTCACACACTCAGACACTCACACACTCAGATACTCAGACACTCACACACTCAGATACTCATATACTCAGATACTCACACACTCAGATACTCACACACTCAGATACTCACACACTCAGATACTCACACACTCAGATACTCACACACTCAGACACTCACACACTCAGACACTCACACACTCAGATACTCATATACTCACACACTCAGACACTCACACACTCAGACACTCACACACTCACACACTCAGATCAGATACTCACACACTCAGACCCTCACACACAAGATACTCAGACACAAGATACTCAGTCACTCATACATTTACACGCTCACACACTCACACACTCAGATACACACTCACACACTCAGATACTCACACACTCAGATCAGATACTCACACACTAAGATACTCACACACTAAGATACTCACACACTCAGACACTGAGATCAGATACTCACACACTGAGATCAGATACTCACACACTCAGATCAGATACTCACACACTCACACACTCACACACTCAGATACTCAGACACTCAGACACTTGGATACTCACACTCAGACACTAACACTTAGATACTCACACACACACACTCACACACTCAGATACTCAGACACTCAGATACTCAGACACTCAGATACTCACACACTCAGATACACACACACTCAGATACTCACACACTCAGATACTCACACACTCAGATACACACACACTCAGATACTCACACACTCAGATAAACACACACTCAGATACTCACACACTCAGATACACACACACTCAGATACTCACATACTCAGATACTCACACACTCAGATACTCAGACACTCAGATACTCACACAATCAGATACTCAGACACTCAGATACTCACACACTCAGATACACACACACTCAGATACTCACACACTCAGATACTCACACACTCAGATACTCACACACTCAGATACTCACACACTCAGATACACACACACTCAGATACTCACACACTCAGATACACACACACTCAGATACTCACACACTCAGATACACACAGACTCAGATACTCACACACTCAGATACTCACACACTCAGATACTCAGACACTCAGATACTCACACACTCAGATACTCAGACACTCAGATACTCACACACTCAGATACTCACACACTCAGATACTCACACACTCAGATACTCACACACTCAGAAACTCACACACTCAGATACTCAGACACTCAGATACTCAGACACTCAGATACTCACACACTCAGATACACACACACTCAGATACTCACACACTCAGATACTCAGACACTCACACACTCAGATACTCATATACTCACACACTCAGATACTCACACACTCAGACACTCACACACTCAGATACTCAGACACTCAGATACTCAGACACTCAGATACTCACACACTCAAATACACACACACTCAGACACTCACACACTCAGGTACTCAGACACTCACACACTCATACTCATATACTCACACACTCAGATACTCATATACTCACACACTCAGATACTCACACACTCAGACACTCACACACTCAGATACTCAGACACTCACACACTCAGATACTCATATACTCAGATACTCACACACTCAGATACTCATATACTCAGATACTCACACACTCAGATACTCATATACTCACACACTCAGACACTCACACACTCACACACTCAGATCAGATACTCACACACTCAGACCCTCACACACAAGATACTCAGACACAAGATACTCAGTCACTCATACATTTACACGCTCACACACTCACACACTCAGATACACAATCACACACTCAGATACTCACACACTCAGATCAGATACTCACACACTAAGATACTCACACACTAAGATACTCACACACTCAGACACTGAGATCAGATACTCACACACTCAGATCAGATACTCACACACTCACACACTCAGATCAGATACTCACACACTCACACACTCACACACTCAGATACTCAGACACTCAGACACTTGGATACTCACACTCAGACACTAACACGTAGATACTCACACACACACACACACTCACACACTCAGATACTCAGACACTCAGATACTCAGACACTCAGATACTCACAAACTCAGATACACACACACTCAGATACTCACACACTCAGATACTCACACACTCAGATACACACACACTCAGATACTCACACACTCAGATACACACACACTCAGATACTCACACACTCAGATACACACACACTCAGATACTCACATACTCAGATACTCACACACTCAGATACTCAGACACTCAGATACTCACACACTCAGATACTCAGACACTCAGATACTCACACACTCAGATACACACACACTCAGACACTCACACACTCAGATACTCACACACTCAGATACTCACACACCCAGATACACACACACTCAGATACTCACACACTCAGATACACACACACTCAGATACTCACACACTCAGATACACACACACACTCAGATACACACCCACTCATATACTCACACACTCAGATACTCACACACTCAGACACTCACACACTCAGGTACTCAGACACTCAGATACTCAGACACTCAGATACTCAGACACTCAGATACTCACACACTCAGATACACACACACTCAGATACTCACACACTCAGATACTCAGACACTCACACACTCAGATACTCACACACTCAGATACTCACACACTCAGATACTCACACACTCAGATACTCACACACTCAGACACTCACACACTCAGGTACTCAGACACTCACACACTCAGATACTCATATACTCACACACTCAGACACTCACACACTCAGACACTCACACACTCACACACTCAGATACTCACACACTCAGATCAGATACTCACACACTCAGACACTGACACTCAAGATACTCAGACACAAGATACTCAGTCACTCATACATTTACACGCTCACACACTCACACACTCAGATACACACTCACACACTCAGATACTCACACACTCAGATCAGATACTCACACACTAAGATACTCACACACTAAGATACTCACACACTCAGACACTGAGATCAGATACTCACACACTCAGATCAGATACTCACACACTCAGATCAGATACTCACACACTCACACACTCAGATCAGATACTCACACACTCACACACTCACACACTCAGACACTCAGACACTTGGATACTCACACTCAGACACTAACACTTAGATACTCACACACACACTCACACACTCAGATACTCAGACACTCAGATACTCAGACACTCAGATACTCACACACTCAGATACTCACACACTCAGATACACACACACTCAGATACACACACACTCAGATACTCACACACTCAGATACTCACACACTCAGATACACACACACTCAGATACTCACACACTCAGATACACACACACTCAGATACTCACACACTCAGATACACACACACTCAGATACACACCCACTCATATACTCACACACTCAGATACTCACACACTCAGACACTCACACACTCAGGTACTCAGACACTCACACACTCATACTCATATACTCACACACTCAGATACTCATATACTCACACACTCAGATACTCACACACTCAGACACTCAGACACTCACACACTCAGATACTCAGACACTCACACACTCAGATACTCATATACTCAGATACTCACACACTCAGATACTCACACACTCAGATACTCACACACTCAGATACTCACACACTCAGATACTCACACACTCAGACACCCACACACTCAGACACTCACACACTCAGGTACTCAGACACTCACACACTCAGATACTCATATACTCACACACTCAGACACTCACACACTCAGACACTCACACACTCACACACTCAGATACTCACACACTCAGATCAGATACTCACACACTCAGACACTGACACTCAAGATACTCAGACACAAGATACTCAGTCACTCATACATTTACACGCTCACACACTCACACACTCAGATACACACTCACACACTCAGATACTCACACACTCAGATCAGATACTCACACACTAAGATACTCACACACTAAGATACTCACACACTCAGACACTGAGATCAGATACTCACACACTCAGGTCAGATACTCACACACTCACACACTCAGATCAGATACTCACACACTCACACACTCACACACTCAGACACTCAGACACTTGGATACTCACACTCAGACACTAACACTTAGATACTCACACACACACTCACACACTCAGATACTCAGACACTCAGATACTCAGACACTCAGATACTCACACACTCAGATACTCACACACTCAGATACACACACACTCAGATACACACACACTCAGATACTCACACACTCAGATACTCACACACTCAGATTCACACACACTCAGATACTCACACACTCAGATACACACACACTCAGATACACACCCACTCATATACTCACACACTCAGATACTCACACACTCAGTCACTCACACACTCAGGTACTCAGACACTCACACACTCATACTCATATACTCACACACTCAGATACTCATATACTCACACACTCAGATACTCACACACTCAGACACTCACACACTCACACACTAAAATTCTCAGACACTCACACACTCAGATACTCATATACTCAGATACTCACACACTCAGATACTCACACACTCAGACACTCACACACTCAGGTACTCAGACACTCACACACTCAGATACTCATATACTCACACACTCAGACACTCACACACTCAGACACTCACACACTCAGATACTCACACACTCAGATCAGATACTCACAAACTCAGACCCTCACACACAAGATACTCAGACACAAGATACTCAGTCACTCATACATTTACACACTCACACACTCAGATACTCACACACTCAGATACACACACACTCAGATACTCACACACTCAGATACACACACACTCAGATACTCACACACTCAGATACTCAGACACTCATATACTCTGACACTCAGATACTCAGACAGTCAGATACTCACACACTCAGATACACACACACTCAGATACACACACACTCAGATACTCACACACTCAGATACACACACACTCAGATACACACACACTCAGATACTCACACACTCAGATACTCACACACTCAGATACTCACACACTCAGATACTCACACACTCAGGAACTCACACACTCACACACTCAGATACACACACACACACTCAGATAAACACACACTCAGATACACACACACTCAGACACCCACACAATCAGATACTCACACACTCAGATACACACTCAGATACTCACACACTCAGATACACACACACTCAGATACACACACACTCAGATACTCACACACTCAGATACCCTCACATTCAGATACTCACACACTCAGATACACACTCAGATACACACCCACTCAGATACCCACACACTCAGATACTCACACACTCGGACACTCACACACTCATACTCATATACTCACACACTCAGATACTCACACACTCAGACACTCACACACACACATACTCATACCGCACACCTCAGATACTCACACACATCAAAGACTCATATACTCACACACTCAGATACTCACACACTCAGATACTCACACACTCAGATACTCACACACTCAGACACTCACACACTCAGACACTCACACACTCAGGTACTCAGACACTCACACACTCAGATACTCATATACTCACACACTCAGACACTCACACACTCAGACACTCACACACTCACACACTCAGATCAGATACTCAACACCACTCAGACCCTCACACACACAAGATACTCAGACCACAAATCAAGATAATCAGCATCATACATTCACACACGCTCACACACTCACACACTCAGATACACAATCACACACTCAGATACTCACACACTCAGATCAGATACTCACACACTAAGATACTCACACACTAAGATACTCACACACTCAGACACTGAGATCAGATACTCACACACTGAGATCAGATA
>NC_042974.1:55742469-55769200 GCF_901001165.1 Salmo trutta | reverse complement strand
CACACTCAGATACTCACACACTCAGATACACACTCAGATACACACCCACTCAGATACCCACACACTCGATACTCACACACTCAGACACTCAGACACTCACACACTCAGATACTCATATACTCACACACTCAGATACACCACTCAGATACACACCCACTCAGATACACACCCACTCAGATACCCACACACTCAGATACTCACACACTCAGACACTCAGACACACACACACTCAGATACTCATATACTCACACACTCAGACACTCACAGACTCAGGTACTCATATACTCACACACTCAGATACTCATATACTCACACACTCAGATACTCAAATACTCACACACTCAGATACTCACACACTCAGATACTCACACACTCAGATACCCACACACTCAGATACTCACACACTCAGATACACACTCAGATACACACACACTCAGATACTCACACACTCAGATACCCACACACTCAGATACTCACACACTCAGATACACACTCAGATACACACCCACTACGATACCCACACACTCAGATACTCACACACTCAGATACCCACACACTCAGATACTCACACACTCAGATACTCACACACTCAGATAATCACACACTCACACACTCAGATACACACACACACTCAGATACACACACACTCAGATACTCACACACTCAGACACTCAGACACTCACACACTCAGACACTCAGACACTCACACACTCAGATACTCATATACTCACACACTCAGATACTCACACACTCAGACACTCACACACTCAGGTACTCAGACACTCACACAGTCAGATACTCATATACTCACACACTCAGATACTCACACACTCAGACACTCACACACTCAGGTACTCAGACACTCACACTCGCAGATACTCATATACTCACACACTCAGATTCTCAAATACTCACACACTCAGACACTCACACACTCACACACTCAGACACTCACACACTCAGATACTCATATACTCAGATACTCACACACTCAGACACTCACACACTCCGGTACTCAGACACTCACACACGCAGATTCTCATATACTCACACACTCAGATACTCATATACTCACACACTCAGATACTCACACACTCAGATACTCACACACTCAGATACACACACACTCAGATACACACACACTCAGATACCCACACACTCAGATACTCACACACTCAGATACACACTCAGATACACACCCACTCAGATACCCACACACTCAGATACTCACACACTCACACACTCAGATACTCATATACTCACACACTCAGATACTCACACACTCAGACACTCACAGACTCAGGTACTCAGACACTCACACACTCAGATACTCATATACTCACACACTCAGATACTCACACACTCAGACACTCAGATACTCACACACTCAGATACTCACACACTCAGATACCCACACACTCAGATACTCACACACTCAGATACACACTCAGATACACACACACTCAGATACTCACACACTCAGATACCCACACACTCAGATACTCACACACTCAGATACACACTCAGATACACACCCACTCAGATACCCACACACTCAGATACTCACACACTCAGATACCCACACACTCAGATACTCACACACTCAGATACTCACACACTCAGATACTCACACACTCACACACTCAGATACACACACACACTCAGATACACACACACTCAGATACTCACACACTCAGACACTCAGACACTCACACACTCAGACACTCAGACACTCACACACTCAGATACTCATATACTCACACACTCAGATACTCACACACTCAGACACTCACACACTCAGGTACTCAGACACTCACACACTCAGATACTCACACACTCAGATACTCAGACACTCACACAGTCAGATACTCATATACTCACACACTCAGATACTCACACACTCAGACACTCACACACTCAGGTACTCAGACACTCACACTCGCAGATACTCATATACTCACACACTCAGATTCTCAAATACTCACACACTCAGACACTCACACACTCACACACTCAGACACTCACACACTCAGATACTCATATACTCAGATACTCACACACTCAGACACTCACACACGCAGATACTCATTTACTCACACACTCAGATACTCATATACTCACACACTCAGATACTCACACACTCAGATACACACACACTCAGATACACACACACTCAGATACCCACACACTCAGATACTCACACACTCAGATACACACTCAGATACACACCCACTCAGATACCCACACACTCAGATACTCACACACTCAGACACTCAGACACTCACACACTCAGATACTCAGACACTCACACACTCAGATACTCATATACTCACACACTCAGATACTCACAGACTCAGACACTCACAGACTCAGGTACTCAGGCACTCACACACTCAGATACTCATATACTCACACACTCAGATACTCACACACTCAGACACTCACACACTCAGGTACTCAGACACTCACACACTCAGATACTCATATACTCACACACTCAGATACTCAAATACTCACACACTCAGATACTCACACACTCAGATACTCACACACTCAGATACCCACACACTCAGACACTCACACACTCACACACTCAGACACTCACACACTCAGATACTCAGATACTCACACAATCAGATACTCACACACTCAGATACTCACACACTCAGACATTCACACACTCAGACACTCACACACTCAGGTACTCAGACACTCACACACTCAGATACTCATATACTCACACACTCACACACTCACACACTCAGATACTCACACACTCAGATCAGATACTCACACACTCAGATCAGATACTCACACACTCAGACCCTCACACACAAGATACTCAGACACAAGATACTCAGTCACTCATACATTTACACGCTCACACACTCAGATACACACTCACACACTCAGATACTCACACACTCAGATCAGATACTCACACACTCAGATACTCACACACTCAGACACTCAGACACTCACACACTCACACACTCAGATACTCAGACACACACACACTCAGATACTCATATTCTCACACACTCAGATACTCACACACTCAGACACTCACAGACTCAGGTACTCAGACACTCACACACTCAGATACTCATATACTCACACACTCAGATACTCACACACTCAGACACTCAGATACTCACACACTCAGATACTCACACACTCAGATACCCACACACTCAGATACTCACACACTCAGATACACACTCAGATACACACACACTCAGATACTCACACACTCAGATACCCACACACTCAGATACTCACACACTCAGATACACACTCAGATACACACCCACTCAGATACCCACACACTCAGATACTCACACACTCAGATACTCACACACTCAGACACTCAGACACTCACACACTCAGATACTCAGACACTCACACACTCAGATACTCATATACTCACACACTCAGATACTCACACACTCAGACACTCACAGACTCAGGTACTCAGGCACTCACACACTCAGATACTCATATACTCACACACTCAGATACTCAAATACTCACACACTCAGATACTCACACACTCAGATACTCACACACTCAGATGCCCACACACTCAGACACTCACACACTCACACACTCAGACACTCACACACTCAGATACTCAGATACTCACACAATCAGATACTCACACACTCAGATACTCACACACTCAGACATTCACACACTCAGACACTCACACACTCAGGTACTCAGACACTCACACACTCAGATACTCATATACTCACACACTCAGACACTCACACACTCAGACACTCACACACTCACACACTCAGATACTCACACACTCAGATCAGATACTCACACACTCAGATCAGATACTCACACACTCAGACCCTCACACACAAGATACTCAGACACAAGATACTCAGTCACTCATACATTTACACGCTCACACACTCAGATACACACTCACACACTCAGATACTCACACACTCAGATCAGAAACTCACACACTAAGATACTCACACACTAAGATACTCACACACTCAGACACTGAGATCAGATACTCACACACTGAGATCAGATACTCAAACACTCAGATCAGATACTCAAACACTCACACACTCAGATACTCACACACTCAGATACCCACACACTCAGATACTCACACACTCAGATACTCACACACTCAGATACTCACACACTCACACACTCAGATACACACACACACTCAGATACACACACACTCAGATACTCACACACTCAGATACTCACACACTCAGATACACACACACTCAGATACACACACACTCAGATACCCAAACACTCAGATACTCAAACACTCAGATACACACTCAGATACACACACACTCAGACACTCACACACTCAGATACTCATATACTCAGATACTCACACACTCAGATACTCACACACTCAGATACTCACACACTCAGACACTCACACACTCAGGTACTCAGACACTGACACACTCAGATACTCATATACTCACACACTCAGATACTCACACACTCACACACGCAGATACTCATATACTCACACACTCAGATACTCACACACTCAGATTCTCACACACTCAGGTACTCAGACACTCACACACTCAGATACTCATATACTCACACACTCAGACACTCACACACTCACACACTCAGACACTCACACACTCACACACTCAGATACTCACACACAGACACACTGAGATCAGATACTCACTCACACACTCAGATCCTCACACACTCACGCACTCAGACACTCACACACTGAGATACTCACACACTGAGATACTCACACACTGAGATACTCACACACTCAGATACTCACACACTGAGATACTCACACACTGAGATACTCACACACTCAGACACTCACGCACTCAGATACTCACACACTCAGATACTCACACACTCAGATACTCACACACTCACACACTCAGATACACACACACACTCAGATACTCACACACTCAGATACTCACACACTCAGATACACACACACTCAGATACACACACACACTCAGATACCCACACACTCAGATACTCACACACTCAGATACGCACTCAGATACACACCCACTCGGATACCCACACACTCAGATACTCACACACTCAGACACTCAGACACTCACACACTCATATACTCATATACTCACACACTCAGATACTCACACACTCAGACACTCACACACTCAGATACTCACACACTCACACACTCAGATACTCATATACTCACACACTCAGATACTCACACACTCAGACACTCACACACTCAGATACTCAGACACTCACACACTCAGATACTCATATACTCACACACCCAGATACTCACACACTCAGATACTCACACACTCAGATACTCACACACTCAGATACTCACACACTCAGATACCCACACACTCAGATACCCACACACTCAGATACTCACACACTCAGATACCCACACACTCAGATACCCACACACTCAGATACACACTCAGATACACACCCACTCAGATACGCACACACTCAGATACTCACACACTCAGATACCCACACACTCAGATACTCACACACTCAGATACCCACACACTCAGATACTCACACACTCAGATACCCACACACTCAGATACTCACACACTCAGATACTCACACACTCAGATACTCACACACTCACACACTCAGATACACACACACACACTCAGATACACACACACTCAGATACTCACACACTCAGATACTCACACACTCAGATACACACACACTCAGATACACACACACTCAGATACCCACACACTCAGATACACACTCAGATACACACCCACTCAGATACCCACACACTCAGATACTCACACACTCAGACACTCAGACACTCACACACTCAGATACTCAGACACTCACACACTCAGATACTCATATACTCAGACACTCACACACTCATATACTCACACACTCAGATACACACACACACTCAGATACACACACACTCAGATACTCACACACTCAGACACTCACACACTCAGGTACTCAGACACTCAGACACTCACACACTCATATACTCACACACTCAGATACTCATATACTCACACACTCAGATACTCAAATACTCAGACACTCACACACTCAGATACTCACACACTCAGACACTCACACACTCACACACTCAGACACTCACACACTCAGATACTCATATACTCAGATACTCACACACTCAGACACTCACACACTCAGATACTCACACACTCAGACACTCACACACTCACACACTCAGACACTCACACACTCAGATACTCATATACTCAGATACTCACACACTCAGATACTCACACACTCAGATACTCACACACTCAGACACTCACACACTCACACACTCAGATACTCATATACTCAGATACTCACACACTCAGACACTCACACACTCACACACTCAGACACTCACACACTCAGATACTCATATACTCAGATACTCACACACTCAGATACTCACACACTCAGATACTCACACACTCAGACACTCACACACTCAGGTACTCAGACACTCACACACGCAGATACTCATATACTCACACACTCAGATACTCAAATACTCACACACTCAGATACTCACACACTCAGATACTCACACACTCAGATACTCACACACTCAGACACTCACACACTCACACACTCAGATACTCATATACTCAGATACTCACACACTCAGATACTCACACACTCAGACACTCACACACTCAGGTACTCAGACACTCACACACGCAGATACTCAGACACTCACACACTCAGATACTCACACACTCAGATACTCACACACTCAGATACTCACACACTCAGACACTCACACACTCACACACTCAGACACTCACACACTCAGATACTCATATACTCAGATACTCACACACTCAGACACTCACACACTCAGATACTCATATACTCATATACTCAGATACTCACACACTCAGATACTCACACACTCAGACATTCACACACTCAGACACTCACACACTCAGGTACTCAGACACTCACACACTCAGATACTCATATACTCACACACTCAGACACTCACACACTCAGACACTCACACACTCAGATACTCAGACACTCACACACTCAGATACTCACACACTCAGATCAGATACTCACACACTCAGATCAGATACTCACACACTCAGACCCTAACACACAAGATACTCAGACACAAGATACTCAGTCACTCATACATTTACACGCTCACACACTCACACACTCAGATACACACTCACACACTCAGATACTCACACACTCAGATCAGATACTCACACACTAAGATACTCACACACTAAGATACTCACACACTCAGACACTGAGATCAGATACTCACACACTGAGATCAGATACTCACACACTCAGATCAGATACTCACACACTCAGATCAGATACTCACACTCACACACTCACACACTCAGATACTCAGACACTTGGATACTCACACTCAGACACTAACACTTAGATACTCACACACACACTCACACACTCAGATACTCACACACTCACACACTCAGATACTCACACACTGACAATCAGACACTGACAATCAGACATTCAGATGCTCACACACTCAGACACTCACACACTCAGACACTTACACACTCAGATACTCACACACTCAGACACAAGATACTCACACACTCACACACTCACAGACTCAAACACTCACACGCTCTGACAATCAGACATTCAGATACTCACACACACACATACTCAGACACTCACACACACACGTTCACACACTCAGATACTCACACACACATTCACACACACAGATACACACACACTCAGACCCTCACACACACACACACACACACACACACTCAGACCCTCACACACTCAGACACTCACACACTCACACACTCAGATACTCACACACAGACACACTGAGATCAGATACTCACTCACACACTCAGACCCTCACACACTCACGCACTCAGATACTCACACACTGAGATACTCACACACTGAGATACTCACACACTCAGACCCTCACACACTCACGCACTCAGATACTCACACACACACACACACACACACTCAGACCCTCACACACTCAGACACTCACACACTCACACACTCAGATACTCACACACAGACACACTGAGATCAGATACTCACTCACACACTCAGACCCTCACACACTCACGCACTCAGATACTCACACACTGAGATACTCACACACTGAGATACTCACACACTCAGACACTCACGCACTCAGATACTCACACACTGAGATACTCACACACTCAGACCCTCACACACTCACGCACTCAGATACTCACACACTGAGATACTCACACACTGAGATACTCACACACTGAGATACTCACACACTCAGACACTCACACACTGAGATCAGATACTCACACACTCAGATACACACTCAGACACACTTTCACACACGTTCAGTGCAACTTTGACGCTCCTTCTGTGTTAAAGTAGAACTGTGAAGAACTCGCCACTGAAAACAGAACAAAGAATACAGCTATTATACTGTAGATAATTCAACTCGTTTTAATATTCTCCAGTATATGTCTTACTGAATTTAGCCTTTCTATATCCATTTGCTAATTGAGCAACAACAGAACTAGCCCTACAGCCTTTATACGTTTTTGCATTACTTGTGTACATCTTGGTTAATTTTTTTTGCCCTCTAAGGATAGAGTGATCAAGTGAGCTCAACCTCAGAAATCTGACTGAAGACTGACAGCTCCGTTTATGACTAAATTAAGAGGTAAACAAACTATGAATAATGAGCACAGATAAACTCAAACAATACATAGCTTTATACATAGACTTAGTTTGACTTCTCATCTTTGTATCTGCTCCATTATAGCATCTCTGACAGCATGGGCAATGCTATTGAGGCTATCTCCATTTTAAAGTAGTCCATTTCTTATTCTACTACTTCTATGAGCTGGTAAACTAACTTTAAGGGTGCATACTGCCACCTGGAGTGTGTTGTTTGAACAGGTATAAAGGTTGATGATTTATTGACACCTGCAGGTATGGAATGTTAACTTGAGAGTATAATTAATTGGCTGATCCCTCCTGATGATCTGGATGGAATTATATGATCCTTCCTTAAACCATAGGAAGTCCCATCCAGTTGACTACTTCAAAATGGTTTAAGTCCTCAATGGCACTGCCCATGCTAAAAGGTGTTTTGGGGCACTGGAGTTGTCTAAGTCTATGGCATTAGAATACAAAACCTTGAGAGGACATTACATTCACAGGTAAGGCTAAATACACTGAGAACTGACAGCTTTGTTTATGACTAAATTGTGAAGGGAACAAACTGTGTTCAGATTGACAACACATACTGGATGCCAGGCAGAGAAATCCAACAACTGTAAGCATTAGAATTCAGAGCTTGACCTATGAATATCTCCATACCTGATGCCTCTGCTAAGAATGAGTGTCTGCATCCCAAATAGCACCCTATTCCCTGTCTAGTGCTCTACTTTTGACCAAAGCCTGCATCCAGTGTCTCCTATATAGGGTGTATTTGGGATGCAGCCAGTGTTTCCTAAACCCTAGTCTCGCTCGAAGTTGCCTGGGGTGGAGGTAACCTAAACCCTGACTGTGGCCCGTACGGCTCAGCCATCTATTACAGAAAATAATAATGACACACAGTGAACACATACAGGGGACAGGGGACAGGGACAGGAAAAAGGGGGCATGGGGAAGGGGGACAGGGGAAAAAGGTAAAAGGGACAGGGCACAGGACTGGGGACAGGGGGACATGGGACAGAGAAAGAGGGGACATACAGTGAGGGAAAAAAGTATTTGATCCCCTGCTGATTTTGCACATTTGCCCACTGACAAAGAAATGATCAGTCTATAATTTTAATGGTAGGTTTATTTGAACAGTGAGAGACAGAATAACAACAAAAAAATCCAGAAAAACGCATGTCAAAAATGTTATAAATTGATTGTTGACAACCAAGATTACATTTTCTGTAGGCTGGAGGAAGGATCTGTTAGCACCAAAACTTGGCGCTGACCAGGCTGGGCATAGACATTTAGCCTACAACACATTTAAACTTTTGGTCTGGTCAAAGATTCGGTCAGTGCCATTATTGATGGTATGATTGATACAGTGCATTATGATACAAAACCGTCTGAACTTTATTACCCAAACAAAACCACTATTTTATTTTGAGATACCAAGATGACAACCACTGAAAGATTAGACACTTTTTTACACAGATATTTCTTTTTTCTTCCATGAATGTTCAAAGCAGCACAGTTACAAAGAAAAACTTTGAAGGTCTTAGGTTGATATGGCAGAAGAGAACACGAGGGGTTATTGAAGATGAAATGTTAGAGTGACTGGTTTTAGTAAGACAGAACAGTCCTTCTCTCCCTCATCTCACTGCTTCTCTACTAAGAGATGGTGTGTGTGCCAAATGGCACCCTATTTCCTATGTAGTGCACTACTTTTGATCAGGGACTATAGGGGCAGTAGTGCACTAGATTGGGAATAGGTTGCCATTTGGGACATGGAGGGGGGAGAGAATGATCAATGATTATTTTTCAATCACAAATCTCAACTGGTTTGTTAGATGGACCTTCATAAAGTGTGTGTGAGGTGAAGTCTAATTCAGAACGGAATGAACTTACGCTGTGTTTTCAATTACAGACTCCACTTTATAGGCTTATCTACTAGAGGACAGAGTCTCCTCTCTCATCTACAGTATATTAACAACCCCTTTCAGGACCTGTACAAATATTTGCAATACATTAGCCCCCCTCCAATATAGCTTCAGAATTTAGAAATGAGCCGGGGGCGAAGAAAATTAAACCATAATTCAAACTTTCCCTTGCACGTTGTTAGAGCATGGATCTACATTTTAATACGCAACATTAGGTTCTGATTTCTTTTTTCTTCTCATCCTTTTGGTGTTCGATACAAAAGAGGGATGAAGGGGATGGAGATGACAAAATACACAACGAAGGACAGATGGATGGCTTGAGTGCACTAATGAAATGTCTTTCAGCACTCAGGAGAGAAAGAGGGAGAAAACGGAGAGGAAGAGAAAGGAGAGGAAAAGAGGAGAGAAAGTAGAGCCTTTTTATACTCTCCGGAGGCTTTCAGCCCGTCTAAAACTGAGACCTGTAAAGAGTTGTGATACGTCTCGTGTACATTCACAGCGTGGTCTAATCTGATGGGGAGAACATGGTCCCCCCCAAATGACACCCTATTCCCTACATCAGGGTTTCCCACAATCCTTCCTCTGGACCACAAGGGGTGCACGTGTTGGTTTTTGCCCTAGCACAACACAGCTGATTCAAATAACCAACTTTGATCATTTGAAAGGACAATGGACTCAGAAGTTACTCCAAAAAAATGGGTCAATTAGGAACATTTAAAAGGGCAGTGAATTTGGTGGTAGCCCAGACCCAAACCCAGAGACTGTCAAGCCAACACTAACCGTATGCGAAGAGGTTTGGCTCTCTTGGGGTAATGGTTAAGGTGTTGGCTTAATGGTCGCTGGATCTGGGTTTGAGTCCTGGTCAGGGCTACCCCCGAATTCACAAAAACATACTTCATTGGTTGGTTTAAATCAACTCACCCATTAACTGTGCCTAATTGACACATTTTTCCGCTATAACTTCCCAAGTCTGTTGTAGTGGATCAGTTTGAACAAAGCGAGGTGTAGAATCACTTAATAGTATTCCCTTCCAAATAGGCTTTGTGCGATTGAGTCACAGAGCTATGCCTCCCCTGGCTTAGGCAACCTCCCTGCCAAACACACACACGCACAAACCAGACATTGTGTCAATCGCAGAACATTTCCTAGGATTCCTACCCGCAGGAAAAATAGTGGACATTGCTGGAAACACCAGTAAAAGCATAGTGCCTCAAAATTGCCCCAAACCTCCCGTCCCTATGCACATACCCTTTTCTCCCCATCATCCCATTCAGACTAGGAGAGAAGAAAGGAAGAGAAAGCAAGATTTATTGCACTCTGCTGCTGCTGGGCCTGTAATTTAGCAGGCTGTATTGGAGCACAGTCAGTCCTGATCTCAGTGTATGTGCACTCAGCCTGTCAGCTTCAAAATTAGTTTGACCTAAAATTATTCTCAAATGGACCATGATGATCAGCTGTTAAACCAACATCTTCATCAGTTTTTATCCACTACAAAAGGCCTATCCATTGGTGCAGCGCAATGTTCACTGGAAAAGGAAAATCTATTGGGTATTGGGTGTAGGAGCTGGGAAATAGCAGTTAAGAGGTTCACCTTGACCTCAGGGACTTAAACAGGTGTGTGTGTGGTGCCGAGCTTGGAGTAGAATACTGATTTACCCTAGGCTGGGTCCTGAGGGACAAGAGGAAGCAAGTTACTGACAGAGTTATCACACAGAGCGAGAGAGCACAAGTGAAGAAAGAGAGACAGCCAGACAGATGGAGAGAGAGATGAGACAGAATTTGTGTGAAAGACAGGAAAAACAAAGGGAAATTAGATCATGGCGCCAAAGAGCCAGAGAGAGATTCAAAGAATGAGCAGCGTCAGCCACATTCTAAAGAGTTTCAACCCTTCACACAAGAGTCTACTATAAACAATTGACTGACAAATCAAAAAATAATTACTTTTATTAGTTTACAAACAAAAAACACAGCCTTGCCACCTGCAGCATTGTAAACATGATCATTTTAATACATAATTTACAGCGAGTGTCAAATTATGACAGGCAAATATTCCAAATATATTTAAATCAATTGCATGACTTTATTTGGTATAAAATACATTCATCGTTTACACGTCTATAAAACAAACATTTTAATATTTAACACTGGTCTGTTTTGTGGTCAAATGTGCAAATATGCATAAAAAGCTTACCCTGCAATTATTTGTACCCTTCACATCTTCCCTTAAAATGGCTTACATTCTGTAGAATCAAGTGTCCTGTGTTCCCTCCATAGTGTGAACAAAAACAGCATGAACAGACTAACACACGGCGTGGAACAGAAGAGACAAACAAATAAATATAGTGCATTTCAATAAGACTTAAAAAAGGTAGACTGCGAAATGACGTGGCCACAAGCAGCTCCGCAAATATTGAGATGAGCGAGATGCAGGACTTCGCTCTGTCACACACAGTATCTGCTCATGCGCATGTGTTCGCTGGTAGCTAGGACACCAAGACAGCAGAGAAGTTGAGCCTCGCGCTTCAATGCTCTTAGTTTTTGCGGAAATTGACCCACTATGGACCACTACTATGTCATGTTGCTGAGTCTCTTTAAATGAACGTGAAAATAAGTGGAACATTTGATTTAGAAATTGCCTAGAAATATGTGCATGAAAACAATCACCAAAACTTAAACACATCATCAATGTATTACTATACTCTATGGGCCTGTTCCCTGGACTATAAGGAATAAGGAGATTGTCTTTTGAGCCTGCTGTTAAATCCATGACTAGGCTTAGTCTGTGTTCGGGAAACTGGCCCTAAATAGTTTAATGCTAGTGATATTCTCCATTGTTTGTTTGAGATACATTGGACCCTTGACTGCCACTCAGTGAGCAAACACACACCTTGCTGTCCTCTCAATGCGAGTTAGGACCGGACAGAACTGGTACCTGTCTAAGCTGTAGTTCATTATGTTCTGTCCAGTCCTCTAGTCCTTGATCAGTGACCATTCAGACGTTTGACAAGTGATTAATCAGACAGGCGGCCTCGGAGGAGCAACTGAAATGTAATTTCCATACTTCAGCCTGCTGCGGAGGAGGACATGAATTAGAGGCAGCAGACAGGACACTAGCTCCAGCTACCACCCCTACCGCACTTCCATCAGCTTCAGCACCTCTTTCAGGGTGACCTCCAGGCCTCTCTTTCCTGGTCCTCCAGTCCTGAGACAGGATGATGTCCAGCCTGGTTGCCCCACCTAAGACCATACAGAAATAAGTTGTTAAACTGTTTTCGTTGATTAATTTAAATAAACGATATCCATGTGTGTGGTTGAATTGTGTTTTTCAATGGTTAAATACATCAAATACCTTCATCCCCGGCTCCATCTCCACCCACACTGGTCGAGCACCCAACCCCGTCTCGGACTATCACACAGCGGACGTCGGAGAGGCAACGGAGGGTCACCCCCTTGAACTGGGCCTGGCGGGACAGCAGGGGGACGAGGTGGAACACTGTATCCTCCTAAGTGAACGAGTGAGTGAGTGCTTTGCGCATGGCATCCTCCTGCATAAATTAATGAATGTATTAATTTATTAAGAAATTTATTTGACAGTTAATGTACCTGCACCAGTCCCAGGTGTGTGTCTGTGAGGAGGAGCTGGGCCCAGGGGTCAGGTCTGGGGTCAGGGGTCGTTATCACACCAACGCTGGTGTAAAGCAGCAGTCTAACCTCTCCCAGATGAGGCTTTTGTCTGAGAAGACTAAAACATTTTAGATAGATAATCTACTTTGTGCATGACAAGTAATTTTTCCAAGAATTGTTTACAGACAGATTATTTCACTTATAATTCAATGCATCACAATTCCAGTGGGTCAGAAGTTTACATACATTAAGTTGACTGAGCCTTTAAACAGCTTGGAAAATTCCAGAAAATGATGTCATGCTTTAGAAGCTTCTGATAGGCTAATTGACATCATTTGAGACAATTGGAGGTGTACCTGTGGATGTATTTCAAGGCCTACCTTCAAACTCAGTGCCTCTTTGCTTGACATCATGGGAAAATCAAAAGAAATCAGCCAAGAACTCAGAAAAAAAGATTGTAGACCTCCACAAGTCTGGTTCATCCTTGGGAGCAATTTCCAAACACCTGAAAGTACCACGTTCATCTGTACAAACAATAGTACGCAAGTATAAACACCATGGGACCACATAGCCGTCATATAGCTCAGGAAGGAGACGCGTTCTGTCTCCTAGAGATGAACATACTTTGGTGCGAAAAGTGCAAATCAATCCCAGAACAACAGCAAAGGACCTTGTGAAGATGCTGGAGGAAACAGATACAAAAGAGTCTATATCCACAGTAAAACGAGTTCTATATCGACATAACCTGAAAGGCCGTGAAGCCAGTGCTCCACAACCATCCATAAAAAAGCCAGACTATGGTTTGCATCTGCACATGGGGACAAAGATCGTACTTTTTGGAGAAATGTCCTCTGGTCTGATGAAACAAAAATAGAACTGCTTGGCCATAATGACCATCATTATGTTTGGAGGAAAAAGGGGGATACTTGCAAGCCGAAGAACACCATCCCAACCGTGAAGCACGGGGGTGGCAGCATAATGTTGTGGGGGTGCTTTGCTGCAGGAGGGACTGGTGCACTTCACAAAATAGATGGCATCATGAGAGAGGGAAATTAGGTGGATATATTGAAGCAACATCTCAAGAAATCAGTCAGGAAGTTAAAGCTTGGTCGCAAATGGGTCTTCCAAATGCACAATGACCCCAAGCATACTTCCAAAGTTGTGGCAAAATGGTTTAAAGACAACAAAGTCAAAGTATTGGAGTGGCCATCACAAAGCCCTGACCTCAATCCTACAGAAATGTTGTGGGCTGAACTGAAAAACTGTGTGCGAGCAAGGAGGCCTACAAACCTGACTCAGTTACACCAGCTCTGTCACGAGGAATGGGCCAAAATTCACCAAACTTATTGTGGGAAGCTTGTAGAAGGCTACCCGAAACGTTTGACCCAAGTTAAACAATTTAAAGGCAATGCTTCCAAATACTAATTGAGTGTATGTAAACTTCTGACCCACTGGGAACTTGATGGAAGAAATAAAAGCTGAAAAAAAATCACTGTACTATTATTCTGACATTTCACATTCTTAAAATAAAGTGGTGATCCTAACTGACCTAAGACCGGGAATTTTTACTAGTATTAAATGTCAGGAATTGTGAAAAACTGAGTTTAAATGTATTTGGTTAAGGTTTATGTAATCTTCTGACTTCAAGTGTGTGTGTGTGTGTGTGTGTGTGTGTGTGTGTGTGTGTGTGTGTGTGGATATATATCCTATCGATCGATAGATATATCTTCACCTCAACTGCCCACTGACTTGCTTTCCCTGAAACACAGACACTGAATAGAAGAAATAGAGCTGTAATATTTGAGCTATCCTTTCAAGAACAGGAAATACTACTACCTGGCCATGGTCTTGTGGAACTGGCCAGACAGCCTGAGACCACCACTACCACTACCATACCGGTTCATGTTGCCATGGACGAGGTAGACCAGGTCAGCTAGGGTCTTGTGGAACTGGCCAGACAGCCTGAGTTCAGCATTCAGCAGTAGGTCAGGTGCCTGGGCCTTCCAGTCTAGAGACAGAACCATCAGGTTCTCCATCAGGAGGGGGTGTTGGGACACTCGCTGGTCCCCAGGACAGAGGACCCCAAGCAGGGTGTGGGTGAGGGCCTGGGTGAGGGTCTGGCTGTGGAAGTATAGGGTGCAACTGAAGCTGTTTAAAAAATATATATCTATATTTAAGCAACATTTCTTAGTAAACTACTTTACAATCTACTTATATTCAAGTGCTGGCCTATCTGGGAAAAAAATTGCCCATTTGATTGGCGATCGTTCTTGATCCACTGTTGGCTCCAAGCACCCATTCATTTGTTTAGAGGATAAGAGTTAAGCACCTTGGTTCTGTCCTTTACCTGTGGGTGTAGAGGGTGAGGACACACTCCTCACTGGAGGCCTTGAGATGCAGGCTCTGACCGCCAAAACCCACCTGGATGGATGGATAAATGAACAGATGGATATAAACTACATGACCAAAAGTATGTGGACACCTGCTCGTCAAACATCTCATTCCAAAATCATGGCCTCGATTTTATACACCTGTCAGCAACGGGTGTGGCTGAAATTACCAAAACCACTCATTCGAAGGGGTGTCCACATACACTACCGTTCAAAAGTTTTGGGTCACTTACAAATGTCCTTGTTTTTGAAAGCAATTTTTGTCCATTAAAATATCAAATTGATCAGAAATACAGTTTAGACATTGTTGTAAATTACTTTTGTAGCTGGAAACGCCTGATTTTTCATGGAATATCTACATAGGCGTACAGAGGCCCATTATCTGCAACCATCACTCCTGTGTTCTAATGGCACGTTGTGTTAGCTAATCCAAGTTTATCATTTTAAAAGGCTAATTGATCATTAGAAAACCCTTTTGCAGTTATGTTAGCACAGCTGAAAACTGTTGTGCTGATTAAAGAAGCCTCACAAGTCCTCAACTGGCAGCTTCATTAAATAGTACCTGGAAAACACCAGTCTAAACATCAATAGTGAAGAGGCGACTCCGGGATGCTGACCTTCTAGGCAGAGCTCCTCTGTCCATTATCTGTGTTCTTTTGCCCATCTTAATCTTTTCTTTTTATTGGCCAGTCTGAGATATGGCTTTTTCTTTGCAACTCTGCCTAGAAGGCCAGCATCCCGGAGTCACCTCTTCACTATTGACATTGAGACTGGTGTTTTGCGGGTACTATTTAATGAAGCTTCTAGTTGAGGACTTGTGAGCCGTCTGTTTCTCAAAGAGACACTAAATGTACTTGTCCTCTTGCTCAGTTGTGCACCGCGGCCTCCCACTCCTCTTTCTATTCTGGTTACAGCCAGTTTGTGATGTTCTGTGAAAGGAGTAGTACAAAGGGTTGTACGAGATCCTCAATTTCTTGGCAATTTCTCAACATGGAATAGCCTTCATTTCTCAGAACAAGAATAGACTGATGAGTTTCAGAAGGAAGTTCATTGTTTCTGGCCATTTTGAGCCTGTAATCGAACCCACAAATGCTGATGCACCAGATACTCAACTAGTTTAAAGAAGACCAGTTTTATTGCTTCTTTAAAATCAGCACAACAGTTGTCATATATGCTAACATAACTGCAAAAGGGTTTTCTAATGATCAATTAGCCTTTTAAAATGATAAACTTGGATTAGCTAACACAACGTGCCATTCAAACACCGGAGTGATGGTTGCTGATAATGGGCCTCTGTACTGTGGTGGTTAATTTCTGTATTATCAAATGAGGAGGAAACTTATCACACAAGTCAGAGTTATACTTAAACTAAATATTTTAGTGAGAGCTTTGCAATAGCGATGGCTGCTCGACGAATCACCCTCAGATGATTCGTTGAGAGCCCAGAGACAAAAGTACAAAGGTCTTTTATAGCCAAGATACACCCCTTTCAACCTACATGACAAACAGATATATAGAATGGGTCATGCTCTGGAATGATCTTTAGGTTTTATCACCCAAAAGACATGGTAAATCTCCTGTCAGTGTTATCTCCCAGAGGCCCATCCTCAGTAGAACACACCCAATAGTTATAAGAATACTCTATTCTGTTGCATAAAACAACCATTTGATGCAATAAAAGTATTATAACATAATCTTGAAATGTTCCACCATAGAACGCCTACATAGACATTCCACTAAAAAAATTAAATAAGCCGTTTCCAGCTACAATAGTCATTTACAACATTAAATGTTTACACTGTATTTCTGATCAATTTGATGTTATTTTAAATGGACAAAAAATTAGCTTTTCTTTGAAAAACAAGGACATTTCCTAGTGACCCCAAACTTTTGAACGGTAGTGTATATAGTGAATATATAGAAAAATCTGGATGCTGATAAAGATAAAAATCTTAGTAGGTACAAAGAAAAATGATTTAATTGGTAGAACAATAACATTTATATAATATAATTTTTTTCTTTAAAAAAAAAAACAGCCTACCAGGATCTCCTTAACCTGTAGCAGGGGGAGGTGGTGGAACACTGTCAGAGAAGTGGTCTGATCGGGCATGTCAGGGTCAAAGGTCAGGGCGTAGAGGCAGGACTCCAATAGGAGAACAAGGGCGAGGTGTGGGTGGGGCTGGCTGCAGTTAGCCACGCCTAGCCAGTAGAGAGCCAGTAGTCTCCGTGAGGTAAAGACTGAGGGGAGGACGGACTGGAGACAGCCCAGGAGGGTGGATACGGGAAGAGACTGGAGTTTAACCAGAGCCCCTGGGAACTCCACCAGGCTCTGAGAGAAAGAGAAAATGGTTTACTTTATTAAAGCAACATTACATATGTGCGTTCAGTTCGATTCAACGTTTGCTACGTTGCTTGACGTTTGCACTGAACAACGCGTTTACCCAAAACTATGCACATCGTTCTTCAGCAGCCTTCGCGGTGTGGTCAGATCAATATGGGTGTGACCATTTGAAATCGTAAAACTCGTGCAGAAAACACCATATACAACCTCCCTCTGGGCCACCATAATTACACTGTTCTGGTCGTTAAATACAGTGCCATCTCCATTGAATTAAACGTTGTAAACCGTTTTGTCGTAGTGAACGCACTCATGGTATCAATAGCATCAAAGGCTGAATTATTTAATCACAATTTACAATTATTATATATGGGTTTAAATTATTATTATTATTTTTAAATAAAGAAAACACACCCCATAATACACCTGAACATCATCAGTCCTCTGATTCCCATGCCCAGGAATAAAGATATTCTCTGGGGATGTGGAACTGGTGTTGTTATGCTGCTCTGGAGGGGCCTGTGACTTGGTGCTCTTGGCTCCACAAGTGACACACCGTTGGTCCTCCATGATCTCGATCTGGTCCTTTGATGGCCACAGGGCCTCCTTGGTTATACTCTGTTCCTCTGACTTAACCAGAACTTCCCCTCTGCCCTCCTGCTCCGATGTAAACTCCAGTTCTGTGATGGGACTCTGTTCCTCCGACTTAGCTAGAGCTTCCTCTCCACCGTCGTGCTCTGATGTACATGCCAGTTCTCTGATGGGGATCTGTTCCTCCGAAATAGCTAGAGCTTCCTCTCCGCCCTCCTGCTCCAATGTACACTTTAGTTCTCTGATGGGACTTGGTTCTTCTGACTTAGCTAGAGCTTCCTCTCTGCCCTCCTGCTCTGATGTATACTCCAGTTCTCTGACAGGACTCTGTTCCTCCAACTTATCTTCCTCTTTGGCCTCCTGCTCTGATGTACACTCCACCTCTCTGATGGGACTTGTTTTTTCTGACTTAGCTAGAGCTTCATCTCTACCATCGTGCTCTGATGTACACGGCAGTTCTCTGATGGGACTCTGTTCCTCCGAAATAGCTAGAGCTTCCTCTCTGCCCTCTTGCTCCAATGTATACTCCACTTCTCTGATGGGACTTGGTTCTTCTGACTTAGCTAGAGCTTCCTCTCCACCCTTGTTCTCTGATGTACACGGCAGTTCTCTGATAGGGCTCTGTTCCTCCGAAATAGCTAGAGCTTCCTCTCTGCCCTCCAATGTACACTCTAGTTCTCTGATGGGACTTGGTTCTTCTGACTTAGCTAGAGCTTCCTCTCCAACCTTGTTCGCTGTTGTACACGGCAGTTCTCTGATGGTACTCTGTTCCTTCAAATTAGCTAGAGCTTCCTCTCCACCATCGTGCTCTGATGTACACACCAGTTCTCTGATGGTACTCTGTTCCTTCGAATTAGCTAGAGCTTCCTCTCCACCATCGTGCTCAGATGTACACTCCATTTCTCTGATGGGACTTGTTCTTTCTGACTTAGCTAGAGCTTCATCTCCACCATCGTGCTCTGATGTACACGCCAGTTCTCTGATGGGACTCTGTTCCTCCAACTTAGGTAGAGCTTCCTCTCTGCCCTCTTGCTCCGATGTTTTCTCCACTTCTCTGATGGGACTTGGTTCTTCTGACTTAGCTAGAGCTTCCTCTCCACCCTTGTTCGCTGTTGTACACGCCAGTTCTCTGATGGTACTCTGTTCCGTCAACTTAGCTAGAGCTTCCTCTCCACCCTCGTGTTCTGATGTATACGCCAGTTCTCTGATGGGGATCTGTTCCTCCGAAATAGCTAGAGCTTCCTCTCCTCCCTCCTGCTCCAATGTACACTTTAGTTCTCTGATGGGACTTGGTTCTTCTGACTTAGCTAGAGCTTCCTCTCTGCCCTCCTGCTCTGATATACACTCCAGTTCTCTGACAGGACTCTGTTCCTCCAACTTAGGTAGAGCTTCCTCTCCACCCTCGTGCTCTGATGTACACTGTTGTTCTCTGATGGGACTCCGTTCCTCCGACTTAGCTAGAGCTTCCTGTCCACCCTTGTTCACTGTTGTACACGCCAGTTCTCTGATGGTACTCTGTTCCTTCGAATTAGCTAGAGCTTCCTCTCCACCATCGTGCTCTGATGTACACTCCACTTCTCGGATGGGACTTGGTTCTTTTGACTTAGCTAGAGCTTCCTCTCCATCCTGGTGCTCTGTTGTACACTGTTGTTCTCTGATGGGACTCTGTTCCTCCAACTTAGCTAGAGCTTCCTCTTTGGCCTCCTGCTCCGATGTACACTCCACTTCTCTGATGGGACTTGTTCTTTCTGACTTAGCTAGAGCTTCATCGCCACCATCGTGCTCTGATGTACACGGCAGTTCTCTGATGGGACTCTGTTCCTCCGAAAAAGCTAGAGCTTCCTCTCTGCCCTCTTGCTCCGATGTATACTCCACTTCTCTGATGGGACTTGGTTCTTCTGATTTAGCTAGAACTTCCTCTCCACCCTTGTTCTCTGATGTACACGCCAGTTCTCTGATGGGGCTCTGTTCCTCCGAAATAGCTAGAGCTTCCTCTCTGCCCTCTTGCTCCGATGTATACTCCACTTCTCTGTTGGGACTTGGTTCTTCTGACTTAGCTAGAGCTTCCTCTCCACCCTTGTTCTCTGATGTACACGCCAGTTCTTTGATGGGCATCTGTTCCTCCGAAACAGCTAGAGCTTCCTCTCTGTCCTCCAATGTACACTCTAGTTCTCTGATGGGACTTGGTTCTTCTGACTTAGCTAGAGCTTCCTCTCCATCCTGGTGCTCTGTTGTACACTGTTGTTCTCTGATGGGACTCTGTTCCTCCAACTTAGCTAGAGCTTCCTCTTTGGCCTCCTGCTCCGATGTACACTCCACTTCTCTGATGGGACTTGTTCTTTCTGACTTAGCTAGAGCTTCATCTCCACCATCGTGCTCTGATGTACACGCCAGTTCTCTGATGGGACTTTGTTCCTCCAACTTAGCTAGAGCTTCCTCTCCACCCTTGATCTCTGTTGTACACGCAAGTTCTCTGATGGTACTCTGTTCCTCCAACTTATCTTCCTCTTTGGCCTCCTGCTCCGATGTACACTCCACTTCTCTGAAGGGACTTGGTTCTTCTGACTTAGCTAGAGCTTCCTCTCCATCCTGGTGCTCTGTTGTACACTGTTCTCTGATGGGACTCCGTTCCTCCGACTTAGCTAGAGCTTCCTCTCCACCCTTGTTCGCTGTTGTACACACCAGTTCTCTGATAGGGCTCTGTTCCTTCGACTTAGCTAGAGCTTCCTCTCCACCCTCGTGCTCTGATGTACACTCTAGTTCTCTGATGGGACTTGGTTCTTCTGACTTAGCTAGAGCTTCTTCTCCATCCTGGTGCTCTGTTGTACACTGTTCTCTGATGGGACTCCGTTCCTCCGACTTAGCTAGAGCTTCCTCTCTGCCCTCTTGCTCCGATGTATACTCCACTTCTATGATGGGACTTGGTTCTTCTGACTTAGCTAGAGCTTCCTCTCCACCCTTGTTCTCTGATGTACACGGCAGTTCTCTGATAGGGCTCTGTTCCTTCGACTTAGCTAGAGCTTCCTGTCCACCCTCGTGCTCTGATGTTAACGCCAGTTCTCTGACAGGACTCTGTTCCTCCAACTTAGGTAGAGCTTCCTCTCTGCCCTCCTGCTCTGATGAACACGCCAGTTCTCTGATGGGACACTGTTCCTCCGACTTATCTTCCTCTTTGGCCTCCTGCTCCGATGTACACTCCACTTCTCTGAAGGGACTTGGTTTTTCTGACTTAGCTAGAGCTTCATCTCCACCATCGTGCTCTGATGTACAAGCCAGTTCTCTGATGGGACGCTGTTCCTCCGACATAGCTTGAGCTTCCTCTCCGCCCGCCTGCTCCAATGAACACTCCAGTTCTCTGCTGGGACTTGGTTCTTCTGACTTAGCTAGAGCTTCCTCTCTGCCCTCCTGCTCTGATGTACAAGCCAGTTCTCTGATGGGACTCAGTTCCTCTGCTCTCCAATCCACTTCTTTACCTGTGTTCCGTTTATTTGCAAATTCTATGGTGTTGTGGGCTGGGTACAGGCTCGTTACTGTGCTGAGGACAGTGTTGTGGACTAGGGGTAGTTTTATTTCTGGTGTTGTGTTGAGGTCAATAGCTTTCTGCTGGAGTCCAGTTGACGCCACTGGCTGAAGAACCTGTGTGAGCTCAGTGTGAATGATCCCGAAGTCTTGAGTTAGCTCTGTGCTGATGTGATGCACAAAGGGCAGCTCACTGACCATAGAGAACACTTGACTGTCTCGGACCAGGGAGTACACATGACTCTCTCTGACCAATGAGAAGACCTGGCTATCTTTGACAACCGACAGCACCTGATTTTCCCTCACAATGGAGACAACCTGACTGGACCAGTTGGAGCTGGCTCCTCCCCCAGCTCCAGGCTGCAGACTGCTAGCCCCTCCCCCAGCTGCAGGCTGCAGAACTCCTGTACCGTCCCAGACCTGCTGCAGGATCCTGGGGGTGGAGCTGCGAAGGAGACAGCCTATGTCCGGAAACATCCAGGAGAGCCCCCTGCTGACCAGAGAACCCATCCCAGAGACCTCTTCCCCCAGAGAGTCTAGCTCCTGCTCCGCTCCAATCCCAGAGATCTGGCATACCCTTCTAACCACAGCACTTAGTCCAGAGACAGAGAACAGGTTCTCCTCCTCCAGCTCCTCCTCTTTCCGCTCCTCCTCCTCCCTAAACACCCTGCTAACCAGAGCGCCCAGCCTGAAGTTCTGCTCCACCTCTTCACTCCTAGCCCCAGCCTCCCCCTCCTTGTCGTTCTCCCTGTGGCCCTTCACCGTCGTCCTGGATCGATCCATCATGACACGACTGAACTGGCCCTCCAAAGCCTCTAGCGGTAGACCGCGTACTGCCTGGCTGCGTCTGTGTCTGTCCTGCCGAGTGGCAGTGTGTGTTGCCTGGCTGTCATTGTGTGTGTCAATCTGAGACAGAGAGGCAGTGTGTGTTGCCTGGCTGTGATTGTCGAGCTGAGACACAGAGGGAGTGTGTGTGTCAAACCGAGAGAGAGAGGTCTGTGTGTATGTTGAGCTGCTGCTGGCCTGTGGGAGGTGGGCACGGTCCGTTCGTTCCTCCGTCCACCAGTCTATTCCTCCTCCGTCTCCTCTCTGCAGATAGGATACAGCAGTGCCTAATGAGGTCCCTGCAGGGCCACGGTAGCGGGCTCCGGCCCTGGACAGGTCCCTTCTGCAGCAGTCAGTTGCCAGGACCCCTCCCAGGACCCTGCAGCCATCAGGTAGGCCTGACAGGACAGGGCTCTTGTTAGCAGGCCCCGGTAGCCCCTCCGGCCCAACGGTACATACATCAGCCTGCTGGACCAGGAGGACAGGTGTCTGCTGGAGGGCCCGGTTCCTTTCCTTGTCTCTCGCCCCAGGTCCAGACCAGGCCTCCTCACCCCAATAGAGTCCTCCCTCTTCCCTCGCTCTACGCAGAGGTAGAGCTCCCTCCAGCCACCTATCAGACACTCCCACCCCAGACCCTGATTGATGACACGAATCCCATTCTTCCACCTCCTCTCCTTCCAATCCCTGCTGCAGGCTGTCCCGTTCCAAGGCAGTGGGAGTGAGAGTGGGGTCGGATGTGAGAGTAGGGGTCCCTGTCCGGTGGACTGGGGAGGCCCTGGCCCTCCTCTGGCTCTCTTCATTAGTAATACTGCAGGGCCGTTCACGGCCCTCAGGCACACCGAAGCTCCACCTGTTTACCCCAGCATGCAGAGAGGAGACGGCCTGCAGATGCTGAGGGGCTCCGGCTCCAATCTGAAGAGGTACAGCATTACACGCTGAAGGATGACGAGAGACGGAGACAGGAGCCTCCATAAGCATGGCCTCTGTCTGGGTGAGAGAGAAAAACATGATAAATAACTTCTGCTTCATCTTTCAAATATTTGAAACAAGTCATTCCTCATATAACCAGGTAGCCTGTTTGTTTTTAACAGAAATTATTAATTCAAAAGTAAAAGGACTGGTAAGAAAGCCAATGAAAAAAAAGAACCTTTTCAAGTATTTAAAGCATGTCTGTTTTCTTCTGTAGAAAAAACATTAATCAAAGCATTAACAAGCCAATGGAGTGAGGATCAGAGAGAGGGGGGTTTCAGGAGAGAGACAGGGAGAGATGTAAACACACTAACGTCTTGCTTTGTGTACAATGTGCTTTCACAAAACGCTAGTCGTTTTCTCTGAGGTGGGCTCTGAAAACCCTGCAGGAAGGTAATGGGTTTGAAATATGTGCATATTAAACAAAGAAAACAAGCCAAGGGAACAGGCATTTCATGCTCCATAAAAATCTGTATTAGGCTGTGTGTGCGTGCGTGAATGCATTAGGCCGAGGCAGGGGACAGGAGTAGCCATTATATTATTATCTAACAATTTGCAAAGAAGAAGCTGTGAAACCCGACCTGACTAGAGCTGAGATGGCGACGTTCAGAGCACTCACATACACATGGAATAAAGCAATGTATTGGGCATGCTGTGAAGATAGAAACGCAGCCTACACCACAGTCTGACAGTTATACAACATGTGAAGTGGGTTTATCTTAAACCCTTAATCTCTATTTTACCTTTTTGTTAGAAACGTTTAGCCAATTTGCCCCATTGTTAGTTAGTAAAAGGTTTACCCATCCACTAGCACAGTATCCATCTATGAATGTACGCGTTTATGTCACTGTGTGTGTACGTACCATACCCGTACAGGTCTGTAGTTGAGGAGAGTGCACAGAGCTCCTCTGTTGTCTAGACTCTCCATTCTCTCCTGCTACAGCGAACACATCCATCCTGTTGGTGGAGAAGGAGGTAGCCATATAATCAACAATTAGAACACTAGAAATCATCCATATTGGTCAAGTAATTTAATAGGATCTCGATAAGGCAGCGGTTAAGCCAGAGGACATGGATCTCTCTCTCTCCCTCTCTAGATCAATAGACTCTGGGTACTGACTCCTAAACTTGGGATAGGGTTAATTATCAGGTATCCTATTGAAATATTGAGTGCTTAGGTTTAGAGGGTCTACACCAGAAGTTAATGGTTATCTGTAGGAGGAAGGTATAATAGTGTGTGCAATTAAGCTTGGAATGTGCTGAGTGCAGGGAAAGTGATCACGTGGCAGTCACTGATAAGGGGAGAGAGCCATGGATTAGTGATGAAGGGGGTCGAGGTCAGGTCACGTTAAGGGAGAAAGAAAAGTTTACGGGCAAATTATTTAGTTGCCTGCCTAGCAGTAGTAGAAATTGACTCAACTCAGCCTAGGAGAAAGGGTTAAATATCAGTGCTTGTGTGAACAATGTCTTTGTCTAATGCAGCTGTATTGATCCTCGGGGAAAATAAACTTGGTTTAAGCTTTCATAGTGTCCGTCAAGTTTTTACTCAAATTAGAACTAAACAATATATAAAAGACGACAGGGATGGAGGTTCAGAGCAAATTGGGTTTATCCCGCTGGCAGTAACCTTTTTTTTCTCCAAAAGCCATTTAAATTATTTTCATGCTGTGACACAAGAGACTCATGCACATGTGCAGACACACACACACACACACTAATACAGTAATACATTTAGCACTCGCTAAGTCTGCTGTCAGATATCTTCTTGAGCTGTATATTTGGTTTCGCTCGGTGTTCTCCTCCCCCCCCACACTCCCAGATAGAGG